>NC_063176.1:725271-800101 GCF_023159225.1 Perognathus longimembris pacificus | reverse complement strand
TCTTCTCTTCAGGAAAGATCTGTATTGATATTCATCAACAGTATTTATTCATTCTCCTGGCTCATGAAAGTGCAACTTAGAAATCCATAGTAGCTATCCTTGTGCACTCACTGGTATCCCCTCCTGGTACCCCCCGACTCCCCACCCGACCCTTCCCTACTCGATTCCCACCCATGGTATAAGCAGTCAGAAGACCTAGTAACATTTTCCTGGATGAATCCTAGACTCAAGATTAGCATGAAATACAATACATGATGCTTTAAAAGAGGACATCCTATCATTTCAGCAGTGTACAGGATAAGGCTACATTTTACCCTGGATTCCGAACTCTGACTTCTTTTGGGAGACTGAAATGGAAGAGTACAACATAAAGAGATACATGTGTGTTTCTGCACACAGAGATGGGTGGAAGAAGCATTCCACATGAGGTTAGCCATGTAGCTTTAACAAGCGATGCAAAGACCTATCTACAACAGCAGTCACACAAATCTCTGGCTATCGAGCCCAACATCAAAGTTACTATACAAGAGTTTATTAAGTACTTGCTGGACACATGGAAATGATTGTGGAGGCCAGGTGGTTTTGTGAAGCACACGCGCCAGCCGTGCTAGCCGGCTCTTCACGCTCCGTTCCAGGTGCTCCTGTCATTTGCTGACACTGAGTCTCCGCCCTCTTCCCACCGACGAGGGGCCTGGGAGGATGCTGCGATTCCGGCACGGCCCAGGTCAGGAGAGCCCGCGAGCTCGCATGAGGCGGAAGTTCCTTCCCTTAGGTTTGAATGAGGGGTGCCCTTTCATCCACGGTTCCCTGTGACATGGAAAGAAAAGCCAGGGAAGGTTGGGGATTCATGGCAGAAATTTACCTTCAGATGCGAAAAGTTGAGGCAGGGTGGGGGGAGGTGAAGGAAAATGAGACCAAAGAGAGAATGACAGGCAGTTGACCCCTTATCCCTCTGCTCTGGGCCTGCTTCGTGTGTGTGTGTGTGTGCACGCGCGTGTGCACACGCGCTCTGGGGCTTGACCTCAGGGCCTCCTGCCACTGCTCAGTTTTTTCTGTTCAGGGCTGGAGTTCTACCCCTGAGCCACGCCTCCATTTCTGTTTTGTTTGTTTTCTTTTGTTGGGGCTAGTTAACTGGAGATACAGTTCTCAGACCTTCCTGCCGGAGTTCGCCTCCACCTGTGCTCCTCAGATCTCAGCCTCCTGAGTGCCTAGCTGACACGTAGGTCACAGTGCCTGGCAGCATGCTTCTTCGTGCTCTTTAAACCACTCGGGAGCCTTCTCTGCACACTGCCACCTCCATGCCACTGGACTGGAAGGTGTATTAGACCCTATGCAGTCTGTCTCCCTCCCAGCTTGAACCCTCGCAGAGAGCAGTGTGTCAGAGGTGCTCGATAGGGCTTGTTGTAAGATGGTTCCTGGGGCACTGCCAGAAGGACTTGACCTCATGGGAAAAGAACTCAATCAAAGGCAGGTGTAGGGGAGACTTCGCAAGTGCAGGTTTACTAATGCAAAGCAGTGGGAAAGCAAAGCCAAAGGACTTTCCAGGAGGGATGGCAGGCCAGCCCGAGGCGGAGGGCTCTGCTGACGGTCCTGAAACCACAAGCTTTTATGACAAACTATGTACACGGGAGGGTCTATGTTCCTGGAAAACTGGGTAACGTGTCATGACGTCCTAGAGACGGTACCGCGCATCATTAACACCTCTTGTAGGATGAGTGGGGGAGGTTGTGGCCTTGCACGGCTGTCATCTTCTCTAGCGGTGGGAGGTGTGGGTCGCTGAGACTCTGCTGGTGTCACTAGTCATTCTACAACGTCAGCAGGTCAGGAAGAGAATTTTTTTTTTTCAATATCCACATTATGTTTCCCAGCCTAACCCCGAGGTTGGTTAAGACAGGAATCAACATTTCCAAGAGGTTTAATTTGTACTTAGGAAGATCTCAGAGACAGCAGAGGTTCAGACTGAAAGATCCAGAGGTGGAAATATCCAAAAGAATTCGCCTCGGACTGGGAACGTGGCTTAGCGGTGCTCGCCTCGCATGCATGAAGCCCTGGGTTCGATTCCTCAGTATCACATATATAGAAAAAGCCAGAAGGGGCGCCGTGGCTCAAGTAGCAGAGTGCTAGCCTTGAGCAAAAAGAAGCCAGGGACAGTGCTCAGGCCCTGAGTTCAAGACCCAGGACTGGCAAAACAAAAAAAACAAGAATTCGCCTGATGGGTAATTCAGGTCACAGTGATTAGCAATGAACTAAAGCTAGATAAAATGTGGAAGGCAACGTGATGTAAGCTAGTATTATGGTTATATATTCTTCATGCTATATATTAGATATTCTTCGTCATTCAGGTTGTAGTTTTCAAAGATGTAAAGCTACCTCTATTAGGATATACCCAGGATTCCAACCTAATCAAGAGAACTCCAAATACCAGAAGACCTTTGACACAGCCACCTTGCTTACCATTTGGTCCAACTGTCACGTAACCGTGAAATCACCACAACGTACCATAAGCCGTCGGCTGATGGCCCTTCAGTGAAGCACAGCTGAAGAATTTCTTAGCCATGCTACTCAGTAAAGGGAGAAGTTCCTTCCGCCAAGACTCACCTCGTCCATGGATCCCTGTCCTCTGCACGCCATCCAGGTGAAGATCAAACCAAAGAACACACCCAGCGCCATGACAATGTAGGGGATGTTGGTGACAATCATAGTAGTGTTAATCACAGACTTTAGTTGTCTTGCACTCTCTTCATCAATGAGAACACTCTGAAAGGACAAGGAAATAGAAGACTCTTCATGACTGCTCATCTGGGTTATCTTTTTTCTTTTCCTTTATTTTAATTTAAGGTGTTTTTTTTTTTTGCTGTCTTTCATATCATCAAACACAGTCTGTTTAAATCTTCTTGGCAGTAATCCAACTATACTTGAAACCAACTTAAAAATTAGAGTGCCCAGGGAGGGAATTTATTTATTAATATCTTTTCTCTTGAAGGTATTTTTCTCTCTCTTTTGTCTCTCTTCTTCTCCCTCCTTTTGTTACAGTAATGAATCTTGAACTCAGAGCCTTATACTCTTGCTTGGTTTTCTACCCTCCCCCCACCTCCTATATAAGCCTGGTGCTTTCCCACTTGTACCATACCTCCACTTTGGGCATTTTGGTGGTTACAGATAAGAGTCTCATGGACTTCACTGCCTAGGCTCGCTTCAAACCATGATCCTCAGATCTCAGTCTCCCAAGTAGCTAAGATTACATGCAGAACCTCTGGTGTCCAGCCCGTTTACTTCCCCTAACAGAGGTCAGAAAAGAGGAGGGAACTACTCTGAAACGCTGTGGTATCATCTTTTGCATCAGACAATTCTTTCAAAATCTAACTCATCATTACTTCCTTCCAGAAGTAATCTCTGGCCACCTTGAGTCTGATGAAAGGCCTTTCTCTAAGTTTCTACCATACTTTCTAGAACCTTCACTTCTCTGGTTGTGCCCAGTACCTTTTGTTCCCAGTGATTGTGAGGTGCTTGGAGGCAAGACATCTCAGTTATATCCACACTATGCTGGGCGTAGCACCCAGCACCCAGTAGGTTTGTGATTAATACTGGTTGATTATATGAATGAGTGAAACGCTCCAAAAATGGGATGTCGTCTGTATCATCTCTCTTGGTTCTATGTACAATCATCAGGACCAGATGCCTCAACCAAGTGTTAGAGTAAACTGTGGGGCTAACCAAAATAGCCAAGGAGATATACTAGAATCGACTAGCCAAGTATATTCCTAGCCAAGGGGCATAGTGGAATGATACTGTGCATTTTGAGAGCAGAGCTAGTCATCACTCAGTGTCACGGAGGAGGCATCCCAAGAGCTTAACTCCATAAAAACCAGGAGCAACAAGGCTGGCTTCGTTTTCATTGGACTGAGTCAGGGGCTTGGGGGTCTCACACTTGTAAAGAGGATCCAGGTTCAAAGCTTTCTCAGAGCAGAGAAGTCCCGGCAATAAGCCGGGTTGGAGGCATAGCTCAAGTGGCAGGCTGCCAGCCCTGAGCAAGCCAACCCAACCAACGCCAGGCCCGTGAGCTGAAGCCCAGCTATGGGCAAAAGATAAAAAAGGAAAAATACATAAAAGGACAAAGCAGTAAGTGGACTGGATTGGGTGCATAATGATTTTAGTCTTTCCTTTTTTTGCTATAGGTTAGTAAATTTTCTAAAATAATACATATTTTTTATGGAACAGAGCACAATAAGAATTTTAAAGCATGCTGTTAAGAACAGAAGTCTACCTGGCTGGGAATGTGGCTTAGTGGACTTACCTCATTGAGATACATCACTGGGAAAACCATGGTTCTAATATCTCCACTTTCACTGCGAAGGCAAAGGACAATGTTATTTTATGGATCCCTGCCCCGCAGGCTCACTTGGAGAGACATTCACGTGCAAATACCAGCACACTTATTCCATTCCATTATCTAGAATTGACTCTTCTGAGTTATTTTTGTAAACACATTGCAGCACAGAATAATAGAATCTGAGGTATTTTCTTTTGTATAAGACAGTTCTTTCAGAATCCAACTCAGCATTACTTTCTTCTGGAAATAATCTTCCAGTGTATATGTAGTTTTACATTCTGTTTTGTCATTCAGTGTTATAAGTATTTTCTTTCTTTTTCTTTTTGGCCAGTCCTGGGGCTTGAACTCAGGGCCTGGGCACTGTCCCTGGCTTCTTTTTGCTCAAGGACAATGCCCCAACCATGACAGCACCATGGCAAGCACCTGCCGAAGTGAATTCCAAGAGCATCCCTCAGCACCCGGGGCGGAGGGGAGCAGAGGGAAGAAGTGGGCGGTCCACCTCACACACCTCCACCCCACCCCCAAAAGCCAGGGGAATGCAAACAACCCACACTTACATAAAGTCACTGCTTTTCTTGACATAAATGTTGACCTGGAGCTTCTTGGCTGCCCTGAGGATAATTCCAGTCAACTGCAAATCAGGAGGGAAGAGGAAACATTAGGATCTGTCAAACCACATGAATACAAGTTTCTCAATAGAGCCTCATTTCTGTCTTCTGTGGGTCAGGATGTCCATGAGCAGGTTCAGCAGGCAGAGTGATACCATGGAAAACCAGTCCCAGAGTATGGCAAGTCCAGACGGTGTAGACAGCACTAGACTTTACAATGGGGATGTGAATCCTTGGAGAAATCTGTTCTAATGCAGATTCTATTCAGTGGGCCAGGGGATGGGGCCTGAGGCTAGATATGTCTGCCAAGCCCCTCAGGTCGCTGACACTTTGTATTGAAAGCCTCAGAGGATGCCAGCCTGAGGAAGAGCCCACAGGTCCCCCAGTCAGATGGGGACATGCAGGCAGATAGCCAGAGCTCAGAGGAAGCTGGTGGTCCCTGCCAGAGAATGACACTCCAGTCCAGGATGTCAGAGGAAGTGGCCGTAGCCACTGCCTTCCCCAGGTGAGGTTAGAGGACAGTGCTGATCCCTGGACCACAGCCACCACCCTTGATGCTGAAAGGGAATTAATTGTCTGACTGACTGGCCGAGAAGGAAGGCAGTCCTGATTGACTGAGGGAGAAGGAAGGCAGTTCTGATTGGCTGAGGGAGAAGGAAGGCAGTCCTGATTGACTGAGGGAGAAGGAAGGCAGTTCTGATTGGCTGAGGGAGAAGGAAGGCAGTCCTGATTGACTGAGGGAGAAGGAAGGCAGTTCTGATTGGCTGAGGGAGAAGGAAGGCAGTCTGGTGTGCTGTCATTCACTGCTTCCTCAGACACAGAACAGTGAGCACAGCCCATACAATGAAATACTAAAAGAATACTTTTGCTTTGTGTTGCTCCACAGTTTTCAAAGTCCCAAGAATAAGGTTATCTGACCTGTAGTTTAGCGTCCACAGTAAGAGAGTCTCAAATTGTGAAATGATAGCCAATCAGGTGAAATGATAGGAGTTTTTTCCTCTATGAGTATAGGACTAAAGTGTACGCATACTGGGTACTTTGTAATCTTATGGTATAAATAACTCTTAAAAGGGGCTAGGAATATGGCCTAGTGGCAAGAGTGCTTGACTCGTGTACATGAAGCCCTGGGTTGAATCCCCAGCACCACATATAGAGAAAATGGCCAGAAGTGGCGCTGTGGCTCAAGTGACAGAGTGCTAGCCTTGAGCAAAAAAGAACCCAGGGACAGTGCTCAGGCCCTGAGTCCAAGGCCCAGGACTGGCAAAAAACAACAACAACAACAAAAACCTCTTAAAAGTACTTGTAAGAAAGAGGTTTGCCTAAAGTGGCTGAAGCTAATATGCATATTTAAATTTGTGGACTACTGGCAACAAGAAGACAGAGGAACATTTTCAGTCATAGGCGTTAGAGCTGGAACTCAGGGCCTTTCCCATGCTAAGCAAGTGCTTTCCCATTGAGCAACGGGTTGTCTTTAAAGTGGGTTTGTTCAAACCAGGTGCTGGTACTTACACTTGTGATCCTAGCTACTTAGGAGGCTGAGCTCTGAAGATCACAATTTGAATCTGGGCAAGAAAGTCTGTATGACTCTTAACTTCAAATTAACCAGCAAAAAGTCGGAAGTAGAGCTATGGCTCAAGTGGTAGAGTGCCAACCTTGTGTGAAAAAGGTAACAGACAGTGCTGAGGTCCTGAGATCAAGCCTCAGGACTGGACTAACACAACAAATAAACAGATAGATAGATAGATAGATAGATAGATAGATAGAATGGGTATCTTCATATTTCTGCATAGTAGAGCCACAATCTGGCCATCTAATTACAGGGCTATGAGACCACATCTCAAGAGGGAGCACTGAGCTCCTTTTTCCCCATTTGAATATATCTTGGTAAAGATTGTTCCTCTCTTTTCTTTTCTTTTTTTTTTTTTTTTTGGTCAGTTGTGGGGTTTGAACTCAGGATATGGGAGCTGTCTCTGAGGTTTTTTGTTTTTTTTTTTTTTTTTTTACACAAGGCTAATGCTCTCTCACTTCGATCCCCTTTGGTTTTTGGGTGGTTAACTGGAGTCTCATGAATGTTCTGGCCCCAGGCTGGCTTTGTTGAACTGTGATGGTCCTCAAACCTCAGCCTTCTGAGTAGCTAGGATTACAGGCCTGAGCCACCAGCACCCAGCGAGATTGTATGCTAAGAATGTTCAGAACTGACCAGTACGTGTACAGGGTGGAGCTCTCTCTGCTCTCTCCCCAGGAGGAAGGCGCACTTACGGGGTTAACGTCCACAAATGTCTCATGGTCTTCCTTACTTGGACGCATGCCGTGGATGGCTGAAACAAACTTCTCCTCTGCTTGGTAGAAGTGTGGGAAAGACACGACAATGGGCGCACCTGGGTGTCGAGGAGACAGACAAGAACGATGCTGAGTAAAAATTTTAAGAGAAATATAAAGTTCCTGACAACAAACGTGGTTTCTAAAGGGTAAAACATCGTATGAAGGTACAGCCAAACTACCTTTCTATTCATCCTAGTTCAAGAGGTATACATCATTTCCTGCCATCTCTTATGGCTACATTTTCTTGCACGTGATACAATGAAGTCCTAGCTAAATTATTTCTTCATTACCAAACATTTACTGAAACTATAAAGTATAAGTGTTTTGCATGTATCAAGTAATGCTTTCAACAGCAGTGTGAAACTAGAACTGTTACCCTTACGTTGCATTTAATAAAAGTGAGGTCAAAGCCAGTGAGGGTGAATGCCTGCAATCACACCGTACTTTGGGGGCTGAAGTAGCAAGAGAATATGTAGCATGAAGCTACACATGGAGAGTCTACATCAAAAGAAAAAAAAAAAGGAGAAGGAAAAGGAAGAGAAGGCGGAGGAAGAGGAGAAAGAGGAGGAAGAAACGGAAGAGCAAGAGCAGGTTGCTAAGGTTCATAGAAGTTATAAAATTTGGCTGGGGATGTGTAGCTATCTGGTTACGTTGGTTATGGGGCTTGGACCCGGGGTCTGGGCGCTGTCCTTGAGCTCTTTTGCTTGAGTCACAGCGCCACTTCTGGCCACTTGAGCCATAGCACCACTTCCAGTTTTCTGGTAGTTAATTGAAGATAAGGGCCTCGTGGATTTTCCTGTCTGGGATATCTTTGAACTTTGATCCTCAGATCTCAGCCTCCCGAGAAGCTAGGATGACAGGCGTGAGTCAAATCCCTGCTGAGGGCTGAATGAGAGCCCGACACTTTCCTCGGTGATTTGCATATATTATCTCTCACTCTCGTACAATCTTCTAAAAACTTACGCTCACCCCCATTTTATGGATGTGAAAACTGGTGGGTGGAAGGAACCTCTTTAACCAACATGGCCAGTGTACTAACAAGGACTCAATCCCCAATCTACCAGACCCCGGGGTAACTACTACCTAAAAATGTTTCCCTGGAGAACTGAACATAATTAAAGATAAACCTGGGTCTGTTAACTTCACAGTCCAAACCCGGGGATCCCCAGGAAGGAGAGGAACAGGCAGGCAGCGAGAGAGAGGCTGGAGGGCTGAGAACCTTCCTGTGGACTTGGCAGCATAGCAGGGAAGAGTGTCTGCATTTACGTCCTGACCCTGCGGAGGGAACGGGCCGCGGCCGTTCTTCTCCCAGGAAGGGAGAAGGAGAGATCAGAACTCGGCAGGGGTATGGTGCTCTAAGCACTAGCTGGGGCGCCCTTTCTTTGGGGGCGGACTACAGGGGTTTAAACTCACGCTTGCTAGGATATGTTTTGAGATAGGGTCTTGATTTTCTGCTTGGGCAGGCACCTCCCTTCAGAATTATCCCCAAAGGAGATTTAAAAGCCAAGTCGAATAAAGAGCAAACGTTTGAGCACATTATTTTTTAGTTAAGGAGAAGGGCTTAGAAAGAGAAAAATGTCCCCGAGGAACTGGTTTTTGCGTGTGTGACAGTGCTAGGGCTCGAACTCAGGGCCTCCCACCCTCGCTTGGCTTGTGTTCACTCAAGGCTGCCACTCTGCCGCCTGAGGCACGCCTCCACCTCCGGCTGTTTACTGGTTAATTGGAGATCAGAGCGTTTTGGATTTGTCTGCCAGGGCTGGCTTCAAAGCTCAATTGTCAGCGCTCAGCCTCCTGGGTAGCCAGGACTATAGGCATGAGCTACTAGTGCCCAGCTGCCAAAGGAACTCTGAAGAGAAATTACAGTATAAAAAGTAGCAGGGTGAGTATGAGCAGATCACCAATTCCAGCAAGGATTAATGCAGAGATAAACTTTCATAAAAAGCACTTCCCTTCTCTAAAACGTTTTCCACAGTTATATTAAAAAAGAGAAATTGAAGGCTGGGGATCTGGCCTAGTGGCAAGAGTGCTTGCCTCGTATACATGAGGCTCTGGGTTCAATTCCCCAGCACCACATATACAGAAAACGGCCAGAAGCGGTGCTGTGGCTCAAGTGGCAGAGTGCTAGCCTTGAGCAAAAAGAAGCCAGGAACAGTGCTCAGGCCCTGAGTCCAAGCCCCAGGACTAGCCAAAAAAAAAGAAAAAGAGAGAAATTGAAGGCTCTGTGTTTGTGCCAGTGTAAGTAATTCCGCAGCATCTGACTTAAACCCACCTTTGTCCGAGGGCCCACTGGTAATTCTGCTTCATTCATGAAAAGAAGCAGAGGTTCAGACATTAAAAGATGCTAGGTGGGGCTGGGAATATGGCCTAGGGGCAAGAGTGCTTGCCTCATATACCTGAAGCCCAGGGTTCGATTCCCCAGCACCACATATACAGAAAATGGCCAGAAGCAGCACTGTGGCTCAAGTGGCAGAGTGCTAGCCTTGAGCAAAAAGAAGCCAGGGACAGTGCTCAGGCCCTGAGTCCAAGGCCCAGGACTGGGGGAAAAAAAAGAGAGAGAGATGCTAGGTATCAGGCACTGGTGCCTCACACCTGTAATCCAAGCTGCTCTGGAGGATGCTATGGGAAGGATTATGATTTGAAGTCAACCTGGGCAGAAAAGTCTCTGAGACATTATGTACAATTAACCAGGAAAAAAAAAGCCAGACTGGAGGTATGGCTCCAGAAGTAGATAGAGCAAGAGAACACGAGGCCCCGAGTTCAAGCCCCAGTACTAGCAAAAGAAAAACGTGTGGTCTGAAAAACCAAGTTGTGTAATTTCTCTTTCAGCATTGTTTGGAACATGAAGCCTATTAATTCTTTACATAAATGAACCACATATAAATATATAAAGCCATTAGTACGGCAACACACAGGAAATGTTCTATAAAACGAGGCATTGCTGCAATTAAGACTTCTAAGTAAACCACTGCCTAGAAAAATATCAACATGGCATTTATGAAATTCTTTTTAAATCATAGGGTAAAAAGATAATTTTTAAAACATCCAGTAGCCATGTGTACAGTTTCTGCTTGACACGGGCTCTCTGCGTAGCCCAGGCTGGCCTGGAAGGCTTGATCTTCCTGCGGAAGCTTCCGGCATGCTAGCGCTATGAGCACGTGCCAAACTATCATGCTTACAAAGGTCAGATGTGTTGTACGCACTGGACGGGCCCTGTATTCCGGGCTGCGCCCTGCGTTGACCTTCTAGACGCCCACCGGCCTGGCTCTCTGGGAGCGCGTACCATTTTTGCAGACGCTGACATTCAACACTCCGGAGCCCAGGCACTCGCCTTCCGAGGGGCAGAAGCCAGCGTTGTCGGAGCTGTTGGCCAGGACTTCCGCAGGCACCGTGTAGCGAAAGGCAGGCAGTCCACGCACGCTCTTGAAGTCGCTGAACTTTATGTACACCGACCTGCCGGGAGGCAAGGACGAGGAGTCAAAGCGTGGGCTCCGCTCAGCAGGCACCATCTGCCAGGTGGTGAACTAGCAACGGGGCTCCCGGACGGCGAGGAAACGGCACGGAAGAAGGCCCGGGAGGACCTCCGCCGGCTTACTGAGCAGTCAGGTGGGAGATGAGCTGTAACAGAAACCGCTCGTGGTGGCCCATGCCTATCCTAGCTACTCAGGAGGCGGAGAGCGGAAGGTCGTGGTTTGAAGCCAGCCCGGGCTGAAAAGTCCCCATGAGACCCTTCTCTACAATTAACCACCAGAAGACTGGAAATGGCACTGTAGCTCGTAATAGTACAGTGTTAACCTTGAGCCAAAGATCTCAAGGAGAGCACCAAGGCCCTGACTTCAAGCACCATGACTGTCCCCCCCCCCACCCCCAGAAGGAAAAAGAGAAACTCAGATTTGTATCCTTACCTTGCAAAGGAGAAAAATGAAACACAGTGATAAATTAATTTGCCCAAAGTCACACATCTGTGAACAATGTGCCTAAGACTCAAACCAGCACAGCCAGCCTCCGGAGTCTGTGTTGTCTCCCACACTGAGAGATACTGTCTCTCAGGGTGCCAAGAGCACATAGAAATCCATAAGTACACATGAGCACGCATACATAATAAGTACATCTGCAGAGATCCTCACACTTTGTGTGGTCCTGCAATCAAATACCATATTAAAAACGCATACTTGGGGGCTGGGGATATGGCCTAGCGGCAAGAGTGCTTGCCTCGTATACATGAGGCCCTGGTTCAATTCCCCAGCACCACATATACAGAACACAGCCAGAAGTGGCGCTGTGGCTCAAGTGTCAGAGCGCTAGCCTTGAGCAAAAGAAGCCAGGGACAGTGCTCAGGCCCTGAGTCCAGGGCCCAGGACTGGGCAAAAAAAAAAAAAAAAAAAAAACAACTCATACTTGTTTAGTATTAAGGCTCCTACCTGCAGAAGTCCGATGGGAAGACATAGAGGACCTCGTCATTGGATATCAGCGGGTGAAAGGAGTCGCCATCTGTTCCATTAATCATATTGCATGCATCTGTCTTCCACCAGTCAAGTGACCTGCATTTGACAAACACCCAAGGAAAGACAACTGAACTGGAGTTGACATTCTCCGAGATGACCAGGACTTCCCCAGATGTAACCAGCTGGTTATCCATAGGATAACAGCGTGCTTATGGATTAGAAAACAGGAGAAAAGTATATCCTGACCCCAGATCAATTTTGATATAGATAACAGCTTCACATGTTATTTCTTTCCTCTAAAAGAGTATACATAACATACAGGTTTAGAAATATTGATCTTCTTGAAGCATAACCCAGTTTAGCATCCCTAACACAGGACAGAAGCAAAGGGAGGCTGGATAGACATGTCCAGCTCTTTAATATTTATAACAGACCATTAACTCCCCTACCCTCTGAACAGAGTTTTTTCAAAAATAATGGGGAACTTCTCTAGGATCATAAGAAAGAGCAATACAGAGTTGACATCATGCTCACTAAAAGCTCAGCAGCGAAAATGTGTTTTTAAGGAGTTTTAAAAAACAATGGTTATGGGGCTGGGAATATGGCCTCGTGGTAAAGGGCTCGCCTCATATACATGAAGCCCTGGGTTCGATTCCTTAGCACCACATAAACAGAAAAAGCCAGAAGTGGTACTGTGGCTCAAATGGTAGAGGGCTAGCCTTGAGCAAAAAATAAAATAAAATAAAATAAAATAAAAAGAAGCAGCAGCAGCCAAGGACAGTGCTCAGGCCCTGACCTCACGCGCTGAGCATTCTGGTGCGTGTGTATAATCCCAGCACTCGGGAGCTGAGGCAGGAGGACCTCAAGCTCAGGATCCTTATGTCCCCTCCAGATTCCTCCGTTGAAAGATGACCATAACAAATGGTGGGCTCTGGGGGATGAGCAGGCCATGGGAACAGAGCCCTGAGGATGCACCACGTGGCTCTTCTGCCATGGAGAGCCACAGTGGGAAGATGGACAGCTATGGGGAACGGAGTCCTCCCAAATCTGTCCTACCACTCAGCTAATGTCCAACGGTGGAGATGCAGCTTAAATGAAAACACGTAGATTAACAAGATATTAGACTTGCCTTTTTCCATTCCACTCCACAATCTTTGTAAAGTTAAGGTAACTGTCTTCTCCAGTTAGAAAAACATAATTTCCATCATTGGATCCATTTTTCTGAAAATAAGTGAACACGCTAGTTTACAGTCATTAATTTTACGTTTCCTTGTGTAGCTTGTTTGGTCAAACACTAGTCTAGATGTTTGATAGAAGCAGCTCATATTTGGAATCCCAGCTACTCAGGAGGCTGAGATCTGAGAGAGGTTGGAAGCCTAGATTAATCTCCAACTAACCAGCAAAATGCTAGACTGGTAGCAAGTTCCAAGCAGTAGAATGCCAGTTGTAAGTGAAAAAGCTGAAGGAGAGCATGGTGCCTTGAATTCAAGCTTTGATACCAGCACAAAACAAAACAAAGAACATAAAAATTAAAAAGGCAGGGGCTGGGAATATGCCCTAGTGGCAAGAGTGCTTGCCTTGTATACATAAAGCCCTTGGTTCCATTCCCCAGCACCACATATATAGAAAACAGCCAGAAGTGGTGCTGTGGCTCCAGTGGCAGAGTGCTAGCCTTGAGCAAAAAGAAGCCAGGGACAGTGCCCAGGCCCTGAGTTCAAGCCCCAGGACTGGCCAAAAAATAAATTAAAAAAAAAAAAAACACAAAAAGGCAGGGCTGGGAATGTAGCCGAGTGGTAGAGTGCTTGCCTAGTATGCATGAAGCCCTGGGTTCAATTCCTCAGCACCACATACACAGAAGAAGCCAGAGGTAGCTCATGTGTGGCTCAAGTGGCAGAGTGCTAACCTTGAGCAACAAGAAGCCAGGGACAGTGCTCAGGCCCTGAGTCCAAGCCCCAGGACTGGCAAAAAAAAAAAATTAAAAAGGCAAAAGCTGAAGTTTTCTGGAGAGCAAAGAATCCACCACAAGACTATAACATAGAAATTCTGCCAAAGCCATGATATCTGGGAAACAGTACAAATTCTACCTCCTTAATTATTATTATTATTTTTTTTTTTTTGGCCAGTCCTGGGCCTTGGACTCAGGGCCTGAGCACTGTCCCTGGCTTCTTTTTGCTCAAGGCTAGCACTCTGCCACTTGAGCCACAGCACCACTTCTGGCCATTTTCTGTATATGTGGTGCTGGGGAATCGAACCCAGGGCTTCATGTATACGAGGCAAGTGCTCTTGCCACTAGGCTATATCCCCAGCCCCTACCTCCTTAATTATTATCTATAGTATTCCTGGTATTGGCTCCAAATTTTTTTGCATGAGTTATCTCATGAAATTCTCACAACCCCGTGAGCCAAGGTGGTTCTAACTCTGATGAATTCAGTGATTCAAAGGCAAAAATGTAAGCGATACAATTAAACTGTAGCTGAGAAATATGTAGGTACCATGAGAGTGATTTGCTTGGCAGGTAGATTGAAGCCACTGAGACCAAGTGAACTTGAGGGAACCTTTGCACTTCCTGACATCATTCTAGAAGGTAGAAGGGAGGTCCTTACTAGCAGTTTCCCAAGAGATCTGTGCTTCCTCCAATTCGGTGGGGGCTGCATTCCTATGAAACTTGGGGGAGGGGCATGTGTTGAGCTGTTTGGCCACAGCACAAGAGAGATGGGAAGACTTTTTTAGGACCTCCACTTCTTTTTTTGTAATTTTTTTTTATTTAACAACTACAGTTACCAAATATTTTCTATCAATCCAGATAGATAAACCAATAAAATGAATGTGCTCACTACTGTCTTATTTGCAGGAAGAAGAAACAAAGTAGTATTATAAAAATAATTTTTGTAAGCATTACTCTAAAATAAAGTATTATTGAGGATTTGTTAGTGTTCTAAACCTTAGTTAAGCCTGGCTCCCTAAATGTTACCAGTACAACTTACTGATGAGACAAAGCCAAGTTTATTTCTTAAAGAGTTAAGGGAGAACTGAGGAGGCTGAGATCTGAAGATTGCAGCTCAAGGCTAGCCCAGGCACGAAAGTCCATGAGACTCTTATCTCCAATTAACCATCAGAAAACCAGAAGTGGCACTGTGGCTCAAAGTGGTAGAGCACTGGCCTTGAGCTGAAGAGCTCAGGGACGGTGCTCAGGCCCAGAGTTCAAGCCCCATGACTGACAACAACAACAAAAAGAGCTAAGGGAGAAAAATCATTTCATAGGGCATTGCCATTGCCTGAAAGAGAGAAACAGCACAATTGCTTTGGGAACTGGAAATCTAATGTAACATTACATGACTTCCAGAAGAGTGGCTTGGATTGGGCGAAGATCTCGATACAACAGGCCAAGCTGGGTGGAAACAAGGAACTCCAAAAAACCCTAAGAAAGCAATTGTGGATGGATGCTTCCCACTGAAAAGTGATGGGTGTTTCCTGACATTCCTGGAGAGAATGGTCCCACCGGTGCCTGGTGGAGCGCTGTCTGAGAGATGATCGCAGAGACAATCTGCTAAGGATGTCAGTTCAAGGAGACCATAGGTGACGCTTTCAATCTCAACATCTACAGTCAATGTAGGGATAGACAATTTCCATTCTGAAATTTAAACTTGAGAAAGAACCTTCACTCTTAAGAGGGAGTGTGTGTGTGTGTGTGTGTGTGCACGTGCGCGCGTGCCAATACTGGGGCTTGCACTCAGACCCTGGGCATTATCCCTTAGCTTTTCTGCTCAAAGACGGGACTCTTATCACTTAAGCCACAGCTCTACTTCCACTTCTGGGTTCTTGGTTAATCGAAGATAAGAGTCAGCTGGCTTCAAATTGTGATCCTCAGATCTCTGCATTCTAAGTAGCTAGGTCACAGAGACAATTTTCAAAACTTGCTTATAATTTTGTTTGAATAACTATTAAGTTTTGTATGCCCCTGGGGTTAGGTTTACAATGATTTCCTTTTGCCGAAGACAATGAGATACTAAGGGATTTACATTGAGAATAAGATCCTTGGATCAATGGAGCCCCAAATAACTACAATTTCTTTTTTTCCCCCACTCAAGGTTAGTGCGCTCTACCACTTGAGCCATACCTCCACTGCTGGCTTTTTTTATTTTTTATTTTTGGCCAGTCCTGGGCCTCAGGGCCTGAGCACTGTCCCTGGCTTCTTTTTGCTCAAGGCTAGCACTCTGCCACTTGAGCCACAGCGCCGCTTCTGGCCGTTTCCTATATATGTGGTGCTGGGGAATCGAACCCAGGGCTTCATGTATACGAGGCAGACACTCTTGCCACTAGGCCATATTCCCAGCCCCTCCACTGCTGGCTTTTTGTGGTTAATTGAAAATAAGAGTCTACTTCCCAACTATCCATTTTACTTCTGTATTTCGTTTCCCAGACCACTTGCTTATATTTCATATACTCTACATGACATCTAGATCTCTAGGTATCTTCTGGATTGAGATTTTCCTTTAATCCAGAATTAAGGTAAAATCTGACATGGGGTGTCTGTCCTTCCCCTCACTGTCAGAGGAACAAAGAAGTATGAAAAGAAAACTCAACTTACCCCATAGAACAGGCCAAAATTGGGGGAGATATCAGGTCTGAAGACATGGATGAGGGACAGGATCTCATCTTTGTATCCCCAGAGTAACTCATCAACCGTGTGAATCACGAAGAGCTTCTGCTCGTAGGCTTTCAGCATGGCCTCGATGATCTCCCTGATGAAGTGGTTCTGGGACCATTCTATGGCAGTCTGAGGAGCAGAGACAAGTTCACACAGGACTGCCCCCGCCAAAGCTAGCCAGTGTGGGGGTGCTGTGGCCCACATCTCCAATTCTAGTCACCCCAGAGGCTGAGAGCTAAGGATTGCAGCTTGAAGCCAGCCCAGGCAGAAGCGTCCATGAGCCTCTCTGTCTCTGTGTTTCTGTCTGTGTCTGTTTGTCTGTCTGTCTCTCTCTCTGTGTCTCTCTCTCTGTCTCTCTGTCTCTCTCTCTCTCTCTCTCTCCTGCTGATCCTGGGGCTTGAACTCAAGGCCTGGGTACTGTCTCTGAGCCTCTTTGTGCTCAAGGCTAGTGCTCTACCACTTGAGCCACAGCACCACTTCTGGATTTTTCTGAGTAGTTTATTGGAGATAAAAGGCTCACACTTTCCTGCCAGTGCTGGCTTTGAATCACGATCCTCAGATCTCAGCCTCCCGAATAGCTAAGATTACAGGTGTGAGCCATCAGCACCTGGCTTCCATGAGACTCTTATCTCCAATTAACCACCAAAACAGCTACAAGTGGAGTTGTGGCTCAGGTGGTAGAGCCTCAGTTTAGCCAATAAAGCTAAGATATAGCACACAGGCTCTGCAGTTCAACACACACACACACACACACACACACACGACAGTGAACTCTTCTCTAACTGCTTTTAGAGGAATACGACTATTCACTTACTATCTTTTCATGTATTATATTTTGGATGTATGAGCCAAGTATGGTCATTTGCAGAATGTCCTGTCACAGGGGGAAAGCTCTTGCAAGTGCAATGGCATCATTAGCCACAGGGTGGCATAAGTGTCCTCCTGCATGGGTAGCCGGATGAACAGGATCTGACCTCTACTCTCTAGGTCCTGGTCGACCATCAGAGCTTAGCTAGGAAACACAGAGCCATGTGTGCAAGTTCTGTACCGCTGAACCACAACCCCAGTCTATCTAGGTGTGCATGGATACCACAGAACAGTTCCCTCGTCAGGTCAAACCACAACAGCCTTATCTTTTCCCCTTCTAAAAGCCACAAGCACGGCACTACAATGCCAACTTACCATGACAGGAATATTTATCGTCCTAATTAAGTCAACTTTCGGGTCTCCGACAGACTGATTTCGTTCAAAAACATATTCCTTATTGCTAACGGCAGATATTGTTGTTCCGTTGTCTCCAAACTGAACATTGCCCTTGCTCCTGATTTCCCTAAGAGAAAAAGATTATTTTATTTGAAAATTGACACGACTGTAATAAGCAAGACCTTCCCTTTTTGTCAATATGAAAGTTAAAATTTTCACACTTTTCTGTTTTGGGTACTAGGGCAAGTCTCATCTTGCTCGGCTTGCCTGCTTGCCGGAGCTCCACCGCTTGAGCCACGTCTCCAGCCCCAATATACGACGTATATGTACACACATATACACATATACTATACACGTGCATATGTGTATACACCTGCCTATGTTGTACTAGATTACATTAGTTATACAGGGGGATTTTGCTGTTACACTTCCACACAGATTTGCAATATACTCCAATCACTCTCACACCCTCAACCACTCTCCCTTCCCACTTTCCAAAGTATATTTTTCAATAACATTCCCAATTTAATAATTATTTAGAGACTAAAGATAATGAGTCCTAAAACACTGAAAATTAAAGCTAAGCTATGGGAAGGAAATGAAGCCCAAGAACAACTGTTCAAAAAAAAACCAGTTATTTTCATTCTTCTCTTCCATGATAGGGGAAGTTCAGTCATGAGCCTTGTGACCAGGGAATTAAGGCCAAGAAACTCTTTCTGGGTTATAGTTTGAAATGTTTTCAAAGTTTTTATTTTAGTTCATAGGTTCAGTCTGGTGTTTAGCTTTAGTAATTAATGTCTTTACTTCAAACTTGAATTCAATCGAAAATTCATTTTGAAAAATGAGGCCTCCCAGGCACTGGTGACTCGTAATCCCAGCTACCCAGGAGTTCTGAGGATCACAGTTTCAAACCAGTCTGGGAAGCAAAGTCTGTGAGACTTTTTTTTTTTTTTTTTTGGCCAGTCCTGGGCCTTGGACTCAGGGCCTGAGCACTGTCCCTGGCTTCTCTTTGCTCAAGGCTAGCACTCTGCCACCTGAGCCACAGCACCCCTTCTGGCCGTTTTCCATATATGTGGTGCTGGGGAATCGAACCCAGGGCTTCATGTATATGAGGCAAGCGCTCTTGCCACTAGGCCATATCCCCAGCCCCGTCTGTGAGACTTTTTAATCCATCACCGAAAGCCAGAAGTGGAGCTGTGACTCAAGTAGCAGAGTGCTAGCCGTGAGCACAAAAGCTCAGAGGCAATGGCCACGCCGAGTTCAAGCCCCAGGGCTAGCGTGCTCACGCACACATGGCACACATGCGTGAGTACACACACACGGACAGATGAGTCTGTACTGCAGAGCACTGAACGCTCTATAATAGCACAGCTCTGATAGCAGAAGGGCACTAGCCTACATGATTTTATTTTCTTTCTTTAATCCTTACAAGTCTGTCATCAGGATAGAATAAGTACTAGCATCCCACTGATACACACAGGACATGGTACACAGATGGGCAGGAAGACTGTCTCGTTCCCTCTGGGTCAGACCCTCTAAACAGAGACTAATCATGTGTGAGAGTTGAAACCAGTGAATGCCTTTGACAAAAGCCACATGTGTGTCCCGAGGAGAAAGAACACAATTCCACATCCTTCCGGTTCCCAAGGACCACGTAACGGATCAGACACCGTTCTGTCCACACATCCATGCGGTGGGACACTAGCAGATGTCTGCCATGTACTTGTAGCTGTGTAATGTCCAGTTGTCTTTCTCCCGTGGTCGCCCTGACCTCCCTTCCTCCCTTCCTCCGGGCACTGGGTAGCTGCTGTGTGGGCATATCAGCTGCAGATGCTGCGGGACCTGAGCACAGTCCATCTATCCAGGGGACTCGAGTGGCTCACAGTAGCTTTGAAGGACCCCTTCTTACTCAAAGTAACCCAGAGGTGCTTTCTCTTGCTTGTAACCATCCCTCATCTAAAAACTGTAACTTAGGGGGAAGCCGCCACGCTCTCGACAGAATAGAATGTGCGGCAGCCCAGTCCATGCCACTGCCTCCCTGCTGCGAAGCCCCCATGGTGTCCGGGAAGCCCGCGGGGCAGGGCTGACTGAGGAGGCCCATCTCCCACGCGCGCTGCGCCAAGAAGAGGTCGGGGCTCACCTGTAGGTGTACGGCCCCACCTCTTCCAGCCAAGGCTTCTCTCCACGGAGGATCTCCTCGGGGTTGGTGACATTGAAGAAGTAGAACTGCGTGTACACAGGCAGAGGGGGCTTCTCCCAGGTGTCAAAGGTCTCGGTACCATTCCGCAACACCACCGTCTAAAGGGAAAGAAAAGGAAACTTACACAAAGGCAAGGCTTTGAACTTGAACCTGACCTAGGAGGGGCACTTCCCACTCTGACAGCCTAGCTCACTGACTTAAATGAGTTCACAGACAAGCAAGAGATCATGTTTTAACACTCGCCCTCGGTTCTATGAAGCTGTAGGTCTTTGTGTTAAAGGAAGGCTGTTATAGACAGATACTGGGTGTGGTAAAACCAGACCTTCTTGGCTTTGGTTTTATTTTTTTGCCAGTCCAGGGGCTTGAACTCAGGGCCTGAGCACTGTCCCTGGCTTCTTCTTGCTCAAGGCTAGCACTCTGCCACTTGAGCCACAGCGCCACTTCTGGCCATTTTCTATATATGTGGTGCTGGGGAATCGAACCCAGGGCTTCATGTATACGAGGCAGCCACTCTTGCCACTAGGCCATATTCCCAGCCCCTATTTTTATTTTTTAAAATTGTTATTATAAAGGTTATGAAAGCCAGAGGAATAGACTCAGTCAAAGGAGGAAAGTTTAACCAAGGAGATTAGCCAGGTTCATTTCCATTTGCTGATTCTCTTGAGGTTCATTATTCGGAGGTGATTTTTCTTTCACAAATAAGTTCTTCGGTCCTTTCAAACTCTGACATTTTCCACACACCGTGAGGTGTAGAATACATCAGGGTAGACAGATAGCTACACCCATGTCCTGACAGCGTCAGGAAAAGAAATACCGCGAAGCCCTGCCTGCAGGTTAGGAGTGGCTGCTTCTGGAGTGTCGGGAAAACAGCCGACCTCCACAATCCACCATCAGGCTCCCATTTATCCTGCAAGGGGAGAGGCTGCGGTTTTATTTCCATTTCTTCTCACTCCCTTCAGGTCTATCAACCACGGTCATCGTTATTTTTTTAGGTCACGGGCAGAACGCGGAGCCTTGCGCATGCTAGGCAAGTGCTCTACCCCTAGGACATGGGCCTAGCCCAGTAACATGCGATACAAGCTCAGACTCAATCTTTAATCTCAAAAACGAAAAGCAATAGTTTATGAATTTTGCTTCTGCTAACAAAAGTACTTTATTCATTGGGTGACAGTGGCTTACACCTGTAATTCTAGTTCCTCAGAGATTCGGAGGCTCCTGGCTCATCCCAGGCAGGAAACCTGTGGGACTCTTATCTTCAGAGGTATGGCTCAAGTGGTATAGTTTGGAGGAAAAAAAAAGCCAAGGGAAAGCAGAGGCCCTGAGTTCAAATCCCAGTATTGGCATACGATGACAGAGCCATCGAGTTCCGTCCTATGAGACTCAGCCAGCACCGCCTCATTCAATGCCTGCCTCCTCTGTAGCCAGCTCACATCCACGAGACAGATCTCATTTACGCCCACAGAACCGAAAACATCTTCCTGTGTGAACGCAACACAGGTCACAGGGCACAGTGGCCAGGATTGTCCACGACACGCCAACTCTCACAGGCAAGGAAGGGCGACTTCAGGACGATCCCCGGGAGAGGGGCAGGCAAGAGAAAGCTCTGGTGACGGCCTCTCCAGGAGTCTCAAGTGTCAGTAAGCGTTCCTCGTATAGGGAGGCATTAACCAGGCTGGGGAGATCAGGGTGCGGGGTGGGTAGGGTAGGAGAGAGAGGGAGGGATCTGCGACCAGAAAGCCTCCCCCGGAGGTCCACCCCGTCCCGAGCGGGGCTGCCTCCCGACAAGCGTCACCACGCGTGCGGAATTTGAGGGAGAGAGCGCTTGGGGTCCCGTTTAGGCGTGACGCGTCACCTCCAAACTGTGAACCTCAAGAGAATCAGCAAGTGTGAGTTAGACTGAAGGGTCATCACTCAAGTTACAGCTCGTGTGGTTTGCAGTCAGCTCTTGGGCAACCGAGAATCCAAGATAGGTGGGAGAGTTTCCGGAAAGAAGTAGGGCAAAACCATTTCCAGAAGGAGCGTAATCCACTGTTCCGTCTCTATAAATAGCCTGACCTCCAACTCGGAGAAGAGACAAACACTTGGTCGACTTGCAATGAGGGAAGCGAAGGAAAACACTACCTTAACATAAAAAAAAACAACAAAGAGAACAAACAACCACCACAATAATAAAACCCACTCATACCTATAATCCTCCTCACTGCTTAGGGGGCTGAGATCTAAGGATTCTGGTTTGAAGCTAGCCTGGGCACGAAAGTCCACGAGGCGAACCCCCAATGTGCCAGCCAAAAAGGGCAGAAGTGGAGCTGTGGCCTTAAATGGGGAACGTTTCCTCTACAGCACCTGGCAGGATATATGTCAAGAAACTATAGATCCCAGAGTAGACCCGAAGCTGGGGTGTGTGTGTGTGTGTGTGTGTGTGTGTGTGTGTGTGTGTGTGTGTGTGTGTGTAAGCTCACAAGGAGAAGAGAAACGAGAGAACAGAAGGAAGCTGTCAAGCCAGCGGCCAGCGTTCCCAGAGCAGTCGCACGTTTGTTCTCTCTGCCTCTGCCTTTCCTCTCTGAAGGCATTGCCGCCACCACTGCTTCACTGTGCTGCTCCCTGGGGCGTTAGGTACGTGGCTCTGAGCCTTCACACAGGGCCTGAAAAACAAGAATTCCTATTTTTTTTTATCAGTCATAGAATCTAAAGGCGAAAAGAAAGGGAAGAAAGAGAAAAGAAAAGAAGTCCCATGTGTGCAGGTAAGGAAAGGGTGCAGACTTTCCTGCTGAGCCACAAAAGCAGGCCACGAAATCAAGGCCCCCCCAAATCCGTGTGTGGAACGTGACCAAGCCCGTGTGTGTGCATCCCACCACGTGGAAGAGAGTCTGCGACTCGCGTCCTAGTAATTACAAACTCAGCGTGTCAGGGAAGGATACAAGTGACAAGGCAGCGTCTAGCAGCTGAAGTGGACCAGGAATACGGCAGGAAACACACTCTCACTGAAAACGACTTGCTATTCACCTAGGTTTAACTAGATAGCGTCTGTTTTATTTAGCCACCCTGGTCAGAGGAGCCACGACACTATGGCGAGAACGCAGCTGGCCTCTGACCCTTGTGCGGAGTCACGCTTGTCTCTTGAGGAGAGGAAAGTGGGGCAGCTGTGTCACATCGCAGTCCAGTGCTCACACACGTGAGGAAGTGAGCGAGGATCTGACCCAGTGCTCCCCCCCCCCATCCATGCACCACTAAGCTAACCAGAGAAAGCACATTAGCTGCAGGTCACAAAAGAGAGACCCATTGTGATGGAAACTTCTGGTTTCTGCTCCAGGTTCTCTGGCCGTCCAGGAGCTGGCCCTACAAAGGAAGGACAGACAAAAGGAAGGACTAACCAATAATAACCTTAGCCTCCAGCCTGGAGAATGTCTGGCACAGGAAGTCATTCATTCCTCCAGACACAGGAGCCAGTGTCCCCCTCCAGCTGCCCTGTGCCAGCCCGAACCTGGAGCCATGGCTGGGGACAACTGGGCCTGTCACTGAGGGCTGGGCGAGCGGGAAGGGTGGGGGAGGTGGCCGCCAGACAGGACCTGGGAACCCGCCGGACTTGCCGAGCTACACAGAGGAACACAGCGGCAGAGGTCTCAAGTCCGGTTCCCAATGTGACTTGGGGTGGCGCTTTCTGAATTTCAGCCAATAGAGGAAAGAGAAGGAGAAACACAACCTTGATTCTTTGCAATCCATGACATGTGAGCTTATTTCCCCTCTGGTTTTTAAACTACCCGGATATATGTGATTTTGAACAAAACCGAGGTCCTGTGATGTGCCCTTTGGGTTTGGTTTTGTTCTGTTTTGACACAGGATTCCGCTGGGTGTACCTCAGGCTGGCTGGCGTGGAACTAGCCATCCTCCAGCCTCACCTCTGAAGGGCTGGGATTACAGACCTGGGCCACCACACCCAGACAGGGTACACGGGTTCCTGTCATCAAGGGTTTGCTTTGCATTCATCTCTTATAAGTGATTATCCTCTTTATTAAAGTTAAAAAGATACTATTTTATGGTGGCTCATGCTTACAATCCTAGCTACTTAGGAAGCTGAGATCTGAGGCTCATAGTGCAAAGCCTGGGCAGGAAAGTCCATGAGACTCTTATCACCAATTTACCATCAAACACCATGTGCAGTTACAGCACATGTAGTACAGCACTAGCCTTGAGTGAAAAATCTAAGGAATAATGCTTAGGCCCTGAGTTCAAGCCCCAGTACTAACACAAAAAATAAAATAAAAATATAGTTATCTTTAAAATACTTACATTTATATTTATAATTATTATAATAAATACATATTTAAGTGTTTATAAAATACCTGTATAAGAATACTATTTTAATGTCTGTATATTTATCTACTCTACACTGATAAATCAATGTATTTAATCATTCTCTGACTATTGGACATGTGTTATACTGTAGTAAATGTTCTTCAAATCTCTGTCCAAGTCATTGATTAATTTCTTAGAATGGATTTTTAGGATTAGAATTATTGGGTCAAAGTTTTTAGGAACTCATGAACCTTAAATGTTGCCAAGTTGCTTCCAGAAAGCATGGTACAAAAAACAACTTTAGCCTTGATTATTTTAAATGCAGCATATAGTTTGCATTTCTTATGATAATTTTACGTACTTGGTATATGATTGATTCCATGCTTGGATAAATAACTTACATTTGTTGTGCCAAAACATATCAAAAGCCTTGACTTCTTTGGATAGTGTATTTTTGAGGATGCTCATTTCAATGGCTAATTATGGTTCCCTCTGTCCATATAGTGAAAACACCAATTTACCTATTAAAATTGTTCTTTGTTGTTTTCATAAAAAAAAAAAACAACTTTAGCCTAGTCTCACAGTCTCTCAAAGATTTTTTTGACCATTTTGCTAGTTGAATAGCAAAGGGGTATCTTAGATCATTAGAAAAGTGTTTGTTTTTCATCATGTATGAAATGAGACTGGTCTAAAATAAAAATTAATAAAATCTTCTATTGGCATAAATCTTTTCATTGACTATGTGGTTCCATTTATTTACAGTTCAGAAACAGTTACCTAGGGCTGGGAATGTGGCTTAGCGGTAGAGCGCTTGCCTAGCATGCATGAAGCCCTGGGTTCAATTCCTTAGCACCACATATATAGAAAAAGTTGGAAGTTGCACTGTGGCCCAAGTGGCAGAGTGCTAGCCTTGAGCAAAAAGAAGCCAGGGACAGTGCTCAGGCCCTGAGTCCAAGGCCCAGGACTGGAAAAAGAAAGGAGAGAGGGAGGGAGGGAGAGAGGGAGGGAGGGAGGGAGGGAGGGAAGGAAGGGAAGGGAGGGAAGGAAGGGAAGGGAGGGAGGGAGGGAGGGAGGGAGGGAAAGAAGGAAGGAAGGAAGGAAGGAAGGAAAGAAGGAAGGAAGGAAGGAAGGGAAACCTACCATGCACAAGACTCGGGGTGTAAATCCAAACCTGAGAAGAGAGAAAGCTGACTGACTAGAAAGCAGTCAGACCAGAGCTGGCTGAGCTGAGCACAGGGGTCCGCGTTGCTGGGCAGATGGGATGGGTCAGACGTGCGTTGGCTGCTGAGCGCTGACACAACAAGGCACATGACCTCCAACACAGGCCAACAGCACCCACAGGAAGGGAACTGGCTGCGCGGGTCTGAGCCGCCTCCAAGTGATAAAAATAAACACGTCGGGATTCGCACGAGGCTTGATGGGAACCAGCAGTACTTTCAGGGAAAGTCAGGACTCAAGGGCACTGCTAGCTGCTCTTCAAGGTCAACGGAGGGCTACTTAATAATCACAACTTAAGCATCCATGTGGCCAACCAATAATCAACATTCATCCAGGGATAGTGCAGACCAACTTTGAGTACCTGGCCAAATCCTGTTCATGGTCCTCACTAGACTGGCTAACACACAACAAACACAAGACACCAGTTGGTTTGCTTTTTTTTTTTTAAATATTAAAAAAATCAGGCTGGGAATATGGCCTAGTGGTAGAGTTCTTGCCTTGCATACGTGAAGCCCTGGGTTTGATTCCTTAGCACCACATACACAGAAAAGACCAGAAGTGGCGCTGTGGCTCAAGTGGCAGAGTGCTAGCCTTGAGCAGAAAGAAGCCAGGGACAATGCTCAGGCCCTAAGTTCAAGTCCCAGGACTGGAAGGAAGGAAGGAAGGAAGGCAAAATCTAGATTGTTGAAATTAAATAAATTTTTACTACTTATATGTATTCAGTCAGTGTTGCACTAAAGATATAATGGGACCAACAATCTATCCTCATTCTCTGACCTTTTTTTCACTTAGAAACAAATGTATTAGCATTCACATTATTATTATTATTATTATTATTATTATTATTATTTTAGGGTGAGATGAACAGGATCTCACTATGTAGCCCAGCCTGGTATCAAGCCCACAACCCTGCCTCAGCTTCTCAAGTTCTAGGATTACAGGCATGTGACACCATGTGCAATGTTATAGTCACTATTTTATTTTACTATTTTTGCCACTATTTTTTTTTCCTGGGGCTTGAACTCAGGGCCTGGGCACTGTCCCTGGCTTCTTCTTGCTCAAGGCTAGCACTCTGCCAGTTGAGCCACAGCGCCACTTCGGCTTTTTCTGTATATGTGGCGCTAAGGAATCTAACTCAGGGCTTCTATGCTAGGTAAGCACTCTACCACAGGCCACATTCCCAGCCCCATTACTGTTTTTATGAGCTCATCTTGCTTCCTTGGAACTGTTATAATTATAGCTAATGAGATCCTGAGTTCACTGATGAGGATCTAGAGGGTCACATGGCAGAATAATCATTTCCAAACCCTCCTACAATGATCCAACCACGAACAGAATATGTTTTAAGGTTCTAGGTGATGGCAAATGTATTGCCAGTGGCTCACACCTGTAACCTGAGCTACTCAGGAGGCTGAGACCTGAGGATTGAGGTTCCAAGCTAGCCCAGGCAGGAAAGCCTAAGAGACTCTTATCTCTAATTAACCAACAAAAAGCTAGAGGTGGAGCTGTGGCTCAGGTGGTAGAGTGCTAGCCTGGGGGGGGAAAAATTAAGGAAAATACCCAGGCCCTAAATTTAAATCCCAGTGCCAGCACAATAAGCACACAAAGAAACACAAAAGAGCAAAAAGAAACTAACCACAGGAAACTAAAATATAGGAAGTGAGAAAACCAGGGATGGCGAGAGTGGGCGAGAGTGGGCGTGAGCAACGCAGTAGTGAGAAAGGCGGGTTGGAAACAGGAACACACAGGCCGGTGACCGGGAACAGGCCCAGGTTCCCGCGGAGCCGGCTCAGGCTCCTCATCTGACCAGCTGCTCGGTTACGATGGTATCTCTTAAAGCTGAACTTCACGATGCATTCCTCATCTACCTACTTACACCCATGACTCCTCTTCCCCTCGTTCTTTTTCTTCTCTATTAGCACTACAAGGTTGCTGGGCACGGGTGACTCATGGCTAGATCCTACCTGTCCTGGAGGCTGAGCTCTGAGGATGGTGATACGAAACCACCAGCCAGTGCAGGAAAGCCCGGAAGATTCTTATCTCCAGCTAGCAAAAAGCCAGATGTGGAGCTGTGGCTCAGGTTGTAGGGAAAGCCAAGCAAAAGAGGGAGGCTCTGAAGTCAAGGCCCAGCACAGGGTAGGGGCCAGAGGCGGTGGTGTCAAAATACACAGAGCTTCAGTTAGACACAAAGAGTGAGTTCAAGAGATTCCTCGTACACCACAATATAGCATATGAGTGCTTTACTTGTTATAGCCAAGTAGACTTTCAGTGTTCTCACCACACACAAATGTAACCTTGATGCTAAATAGCTCGATTTAACTACTACACGTGAAGAAATATTTACCATCCCTGGCCATAAAAGAAATGCAAATCTAAGTAACACTAAGATTCCATTTCACCCTCGTTAGAATGGCCATTGTCAAGAAAACCTACAAGAACAGATGCTGGTGGGCCAAAAGGAGCCACTACTATACTGCTGGTGGGAATGTAAACTTGGAAGCAGTATGGAGGCTCCTTAAGAGACACACTAACACACCATGTGCCTTTTCAAATTCTCCTCCCCTATGTGAGCATAGTGTAGAGCTTTCCAGAGGCCTGACTTGTAGCACATGCCCTTGCTCTGATGGCTGACAGAGAATGTTCTGGTCTACTCTTGTTTTCTAAATTTTTCCCCTGGGCTGGGGCATGGCTCTAGTGATAGCACACTTGCTAAGTATGGGCTTAACCCCAAGCATCACCAGAAACAATTCCCAAAATGTCCATAGCTGTAACGTTCATAGAATCAATATTAACAGATATAATCCACCAAATTGTAAACTCTTTGGTGTCTTCAATAATTTCCAAGAGTGTGAAGCAGCCAGAGGCCAAGGCTTTGAAGTGGATTAAGACGTCTACAAGAACAGGATTTGTGTTTTTGTGTCCTCATAGATACACAGCTCTTAGTCCTCTGCCTCACAGAAGGGACGCACTCTGTAAATTAAATACCCCCTAAATAAGCCAAGGACTGCCAACGCCTAGACCAAAAGATGCTTCTAGAAATAGAAAGCAAACACCTAACATAGCTTTTCTTTTTCCTTGGCTGTGTACTAGTTTTGATTATAAGTCCCACCCTCAGTGTGTTGTGCATGGCCCAGTACATATCTTGAAGACGTAGGTCACGAATGTCCACCTGCTTGGCCAGCATCCTATATTTTCATGAACGAGCTGATTTCCACATGCAGACTCTTCTCTCTGTAACAAGCAGACGTCTGGCAGAGCAGATGGGCCCTGGCAGAATGAAATCTCGTACTTTACTAGACCATAAAGCAAAATGATGTTGGCACGTAGGAACCTTCCTCCCTCCCCTTCTAAAACTAATATTCCCTCCATGTAAATTTGCAGAGTAATACTAATGACTCATATTAATGTCTTCAACTGGAATCCCATCTCAAGAAACTTGAAGATGTGAGCTAAAATAAGCCTTGTCCAACTCAGCAATGGATTTCATAGACTAGAAAGAAGCTGAAGAAAACAGAACATGATTCTGCTGTCATAAGACCAGGTTTCTAAGAGCCAGGGTAGAGTTGGATAATTCTGTATAAAAGTCAAAGAATCTTGAAAGGAAACAAAAAAATGCCACTCCCTGATTTTTACCTGTGCTTGGCCACTCCGATTCTATTACTCTGTTAAGACCTTTGGGAAGGTCTAGCTACTCAGGAGGCTGAGATCTGAGGATTGCGGTTCAAAGCCAGCTCAGGCAGGAAAGTCCCTGACACTCTTATCTCCAATTAACCACCAGAAAACCAGAAGTGGCGCTGTGCCTCAAGTGGTAGACTGCTAGTCTTGAGCTGAAGAGCTCAGGGACAGCGCCCAGACTCAGAGTTCAAGCCCCATGCCGACAACAACAACAAAAAAGAACTTGGAAAACTGGGTGCTCGCGGTTCATGTCTATAATCCTAGCTACTCAGGAGGCTGAGATAGGAGGCAGGAAAGTCTGTGAGACTCTCATCTCCAATTAACCAGCAAAAAGTTGGAAGTGGAGCTGTAGTTCAAGTAGTAGAACACCAGCCTTGAGTGAAAAGCTAAGGTGTAGTGCCAGGCCCTGAGTTCAAGCCCCAGTACTATCGCTTAACAACAACAACAAGATCTTGGAAGAGAGAAGCTAAGTGATGAGGCTCAGGAGCCAGAAAGCCATGCAGCAGCCAGGGTGAGTAAACAGCCAGGACAGGATGTGTACCTAGAGGAAGCTGACGGCCAGGAAAGCAAGGGAGGAGTGGCAGGCTCTGACCGCCTACTGTCTGCCGACTCCCAGGAGGCCTCACTGGGCTGGGCTCCTCTGTGCCATGTCTAAGTTCCCCCCCTTCCAGCTTCATAAAAAGAAATAAGGAGAGTCAGGCGCTGGTGGCTCACACCTGTAATCCCAGCTTCTCAGGAGGCTGAGATTTGAGGACTGTGGTCAAAGCCAGGCTGGGTAGGAAAGCCTGTGAGACTCTGATCTCCAATGAACACCAGAAAACCCAAAGTGGAGCTGTCACTCAAAGTGGTAGAGCTCAGAGACAGCAATCAATCAGGCCTTGAGTTTAGCCCCACAACCGACAAGAAGAAAGAAAGAAAGAGAGAAAGGAAAAGAGAATCACATATTGCGTCAGCCAGCCTGAATGAACTTCTACTTCCTAAAGAGTATGGCGCACATTCAATGTCAAAAGCAGACCTTGTGGGGCTGGGGATATAGCCTAGTGGCAAGAGTGCCTGCCTCGGATACACGAGGCCCTAGGTTCGATTCCCCAGCACCACATATACAGAAAACGGCCAGAAGCGGCGCTGTGGCTCAAGTGGCAGAGTGCTAGCCTTGAGCGGGAAGAAGCCAGGGACAGTGCTCAGGCCCTGAGTCCAAGGCCCAGGACTGGCCAAAAAAAAAAAAAAAAAAAGCAGACCTTGTAGCTTGTGTCTGGGGGTATCGGTGGAAGGTAGCCATACAATTTATTGCCCAATAGCTGCCAGTGGCTCAGCCCCATAACTCTACCTACACAGGAGACTGAGATATGAGGCTCATGGTTGGAAGCCATCCATGACTCTGATCTACAATCAACCACCAAAAGCCAGAAGTGGAGCTGCGGCTCAAGTGATAGAGCACCAGCCTTGAGCAAGTAAGCTAAGAGACAGCGCCCAAACTCTGAGTTCAAGCCCCAGTAGCAGTGAAAAAAATACGGTCCAAACCAGAGTGTGATCGCTAATACTTATGCCAGCATGAGTTCACCTGAGCACAGCAGGGCGAGCCCAGGCAGATGGGACACACAGTCATCCTTGTGTGTGAAAAGTGTCCACACTAAGGCCTCGAGCTTGCACAACTCTACCCTTCTTCTTGGGCTTTAGATAAGTTACGTTATTTCCTTGAGCCTCAGCCTCCTTTTTTTTTGGCCAGTCCTGGGCCTTGGACTCAGGGCCTGAGCACTGTCCCTGGCTTCTTTTTGCTCCAGGCTAGCACTCTGCCACTTGAGCCACAGCGCCACTTCTGGCCATTTTCTGTCTATGTGGTGCTGGGGAATCGAACCCAGGGCTTCATGTATACGAGGCGAGCGCTCTTGCCACTAGGCCATATTCCCAGCCCTCAGCCTCTTTAAAAGTAAAATAACAAGAGCAGGCAGGCACCAATGCCTCACTTCTGTAATCCTAGCTATTCAGGTGGCTGAGATCTTAGGATGGAGGTTCAAAGCCAGGCCAGGTAAGAAAACCCATGAGACTCTTATCTCCAGCTAAGCACCAAAAAAAAATAATAATAATAATAATAATAATCCAGAAATAGAGCTGTAGTTTTGAGGGTGCTAACTGTGACCAAAAAAGCTCAGGAGCTGAGTTAGGTCCCAAGTTCAAGCTCCAGGATTGGCACCAAAAAAAAACCCAACAAAACACCTTAATCTCCAGGGGCTTTTTCCAATTCAGAAAAATCTTAGCCTGAGCGTCCTCTTCACTTTCACGGGAGGCAGCTTGGGAGACGAGGTCTCTGTGAAGGGGTCCTTGAGGATTCCTTAGCTGAGGAGTTGGCTCAGCCGTAGACAACTTGCCAGATCACAGAGATCCCCAGTTCACAGAGAATAAAGCGAGAGATGGAGAAGCAGAGCCCAGTGGCAGGACTGAGAGAGCTGCGAAAGCCACTTGCTTTCCAGAGTCTTTTGGGCCTCTGCAAAGCCCCGGAAGGGGCAAGGGCTTGACGAAGAAGGCCCTGCTGATAATGCACTCGCACCCCCGGGAGGGAGATGTGGGCCGAGGACGGAGGACTGTCTAGGCTGCTCTGGTAAGGAGAACACGCGAGCAGCAACAATTTCAGGGCTTGCCCAATTCAAGACAGTTCCCAGTGAGAACAAGAATATCTGGTTTTTGGAATAGAGGCTCCTTTGAGATTGTTCTCGGCTCCCTCCCTCCAACCCATTGGCTGAAAAGCCTCGCTTAGATGGCTAAGATAGCTGCTAGATCAGTTAAGATAACTGCTAGAACCCAGGTGGCACTTGGAACTTTCTTCCTTAATAACCAGCCACGAGAGGTCAAGGTCAAGGTCTACTTGAACTTCTGCAGAAGCCATGCCCTAGCCATGCCCCGACGACTAATCCCCCGTCAGCCACCTCTCTGTGTCTCCTTTCCCTCTAATAAAAGGCCTCGCCAGGGCAGGGAATGTGGCTTAGCGGTAGAGTGCTTGCCTAGCATGCATGAAGCCCTGGGTTTGATTCCTCAGTACCACATACACAGAAAAAGCCAGAAGTGGCGCTGTGGCTCAAGTGGCAGAGTGCTAGCCTTGAGCAAAAAGAAGCCAGGGACAGTGCTCAGGCCCTGAGTCCAAGCCCCAGGACTGGCAAAACAAAACAAAACAAAACAGAAAACAAAACAAAACAAAACAGAAAACAAAAGGCCTGGCCAGCTGCGCCCCCTCTAAGACAGCTTTGAGAAGCTAGCCTCTCCATTTTCTTTTCTTTTTTTTTGGCCAGTCCTGGGGCTCGAACTCAGGGCCTGAGCGCTGTCCCTGGCTTCTTTTTGCTCAAGGCTAGCACTCTGCCACTTGAGCCACAGCGCCACTTCTGGCTGTTTTCTGTATATGTAGTGCTGGGGAATTGAACCCAGGGCTTCGTGTATAGGAGGCAAGCCTACTCTTGCCACTAGGCCATATTCCCAGCCCCTTGGACATTAGATTCTAGTAAGAGTTCCTTCCTTCCACTGTTTTCACTAGCCAAAATAAAAGTCTTCCCTCACCTTAGTCATTGAAGAGTGATTGAAGGACAATAATCAGTTGAGGCAAGTCCTTCATTCAACAATAATCTTACTAAACTTCTGACAAGTAGCTAAACCTACACATTTGAATTTCATCCTCTTTTGTTTTTTGGCTATCCTGGGATTTGAACTGGGGCTGTGAGCTTCCTAGGCAAGCAGTCTACCAACTGAGCTCACCCTTACCTCCTTTTGCTTTAGTAGCTATCTTCCAAATAGGATCTTGTGTTTATCTCTGGGCTATCCCCAACAGCAGTCCTCCTTTCTTTTTCTTTTTTTAATTGCCAGCTGTGGAGCTTGAACTCAGGGCCTGGGCATTGTCTCTGAGCTTTTTTACTCAAGGCTAGCACCCTACCACTTTCAGTTTTGGGGTGGTTAACAAGATTAGAGTCCCACGGCCTTTCCTGCCCAGGCTGGCTTGGAACTGCCATTTTCAGACCTCAGCTTCTTGAGGAGCGAGGAGTACAGTGTGGGCCATCAGCACTGGCAGCAATCTTTCTATTTACACTTCCTTTGTAGCTGGGACAAGGGCTACTGTGCCCAGCTTTTCAGTGCTTGAGATGGGGACCTTAAGAACGCTTTGACATGGTTAGCCTTGAACTGTGATCTTCTCAATCTCTTCTCCTAGGTAGCAAGAATTATAGGCATGACTGTCCATGCTTGGTTTCCTTCTTCTCTTTTTTATGCAGACAAGTTTGGGCATGGACTATCTTCACATGAAAGAAGGAAGAACTGGCAGTATCAGAGCGGGTTATGGTCCAACTGTATGAAAGTCAAGTTCTGAACGAGCACTGCTACATTGACACTGATGGAAAGAGCGATGGCTGGCGTGTACCGCCCGGCCCTGTGGGAAGAGCTCCACTTCACAACAGCACACGCACAGAGAGGCAGATCGGGTGTTTCAGGTTCTCACACAGTGGAAGGTTCTCCTAGGGAAAGTTTTGTCTGTTTGTTCTTTTTGCCAGTCCTGATGCTTGGACTCAGGGCCTGAGCACTGTCCCTGGCTTCTTTTGTTCAAGGCTAGCACTCTGCCAATTTAAGCCACAGCGCCACTTCTGGCTTTTTCTGTGTATGTGGTGCTGGGGAATCGAACCCTGGGCTTCATGCATGCCAGGCAAGCAGTCTACCTACCACTCGGCCACCTTCCCAGCCCCTAGGCAAGGTTTTGGATAGAGAATTAGGTGCAGGGGTTTGGAAGGGCCCGTGCCAGCGAGAGACCTATTGCTTCGATTTGTTGATAGTGACCATCCCTCCTCGTTTTTGTAAGTGATGAAATCGAGGCTGAGAGAGGTTCGGTAACTTGCCCCAAATCAGAGCTTGAAAATGGCAAGTTTATCAAGGCTCCAGGGGTGCACGCCTGCTACCCGAGCTACTCAGGAGGCTGAAATCTGAGAATCAGGGTTTTAGGGCACCTTGAGCAGTCAAACTCAAGAGACTATGACCTCCAACTAACCACCCCCAATCCAGAAGTAGATCTGTGTGTGGCTCAAGGGGCAGAGCACACCCGTCTTGAATGTAAAAGGGAAGCAAGAGCACAACGATGCCCTGAGTTCAAGCCTGAGCCCTCCCTCCCCCTCACAAGAAAACGGCAGTGTAAAGATTTAACCTAAGAAAGCCATGTGTGGTTTGGTGCACACCCATAATCCATGCAGGGCTGGCAAAAAACAGGGTCACGAGTTTGCTCCAGTCTAGGCAAAGTTTGTAAAACCCCATTTCAAAAGCAAAACCCCAGACAAACCAAAACAACCAATAAAAATCTAACCTCAGTGCCTGAGTTATAATCTCAAGTATGTTTTTGTTGTGTGCCTTCTAATAAAAATTGCTATCATTTCGTAACCAATACTTACCCACTTGCTCGACTAATTCTTACAATTTTCCTATTAACATTATGATTTCAGTTTACTGATAGGGAAACATGAAGCAAGAAGGTTAAATGACCTGCCATGATCACCCGACCGACATGGCAGGGCAGCAAAGAGCAGAATGGTAACGTGGGACTAGACCATTCTCAAATCTGTCCCTGGCGGCAGAGCTCGGCCACAAGCTTCCTATCAGACACCCCTGCACAGTGCTCCCCAGCTGGACAGTTTAAAAAGTCCTCTGTACTGTACTGTATCGGTCAGAAAGAAGCTAGTCCTCCCGGAAAAAGCCACTCGGAAAGACCAACACAAACTCAGGCCCTGCCAAGCTGCCTTTCTACCTCCCCTTCCCCAGAGAAGCCGGGACCCCAGAAACTCCAAGAGAGGATGTAGCTATGGCTGCATGGAGGCTCCTCACCCCACAGGGCTCTGAAACAATCTTTTAAAGCTACACAAAACAACTCACATACTGATATGATGCGGCTGAAGTCCAGCACCCAAAGCAAGAGACTATGTCCTCAAATGGTTATTTAGATGTGACGGTGAAGAAAGGACTCTGTGTGTGTGTGTGTGTGTGTGTGTGTGTGTGTGTGTGTGTATTCCCGAATACGGGTGCTCAGAGGAACAAGGTCCTTGCTAAGCTCCAACAGCAGGCTTTGCTGTGGTCCTTTTAAGGGTTTTCTCCCCCAATTGTGGAGTTGCAAGTAATTGGTTACTTCTGGAAACCTCTGTGGAGGGACTATCCATGCTGCCTCCTGGAAGAAGGCCAGGTTACAAACAGGGGAGCACAGCGAATCTCATGGGACCGGCCCAGGCTCGGCGTCTGGTGAGAGGTCAGTGAAAGGCTTTGTGCAGCAGGTGGTGAGTGCTAACCGGAAAGGTTGTTGGAAGCGGGGCGCCGAGGCTCACATCTGCCATCCGGGCTACTTGGGATGTGGTGATGAGGAGAAGGAGTCTGAGGCCAACCCAGGTGAAAAGTTAGGGCGACTCCTATCCCAATCAATACGCTGGTCATGAGTGTGTCCGCCCAGCCATTTAGAGCAGAGTTGTAGAAATAAAAGGGTCATAGTACAGGTCCTCAGTTCAAACCCCCAGTATTACAAAAGGAAAACAAGCCGGTGGCTGATCCGGAGCCCCCTCCCCCCCCACTTTTTTTTTTAAAGGAAAAGGTGATTGCAGCCACTCTCTCCTGTTCCTCTTTCCCCCGTGCTCGGGGCGGACGTGGGTGAAAGGAGAGAGGAGAGGAGAGGGAGCCCGAGAGCAGGGGACTCTGCCACGGCTAGCTCGGGGGTCCCCTCCTCCAGAAGGATCGAAGCGCCTCGGTGCCTGAAGAGGGTGGGTGTCTGAGAAAGAGCGGGGACACTGGCCGGACACGGCGGTCCTCACGAGGCAGAGCCGAGGCGGGGCCGGGCACGGGCGGGCGGCGGGTCTGCAGGCCTCGGCCGGCCGGGCCCGCGGGGAGGCGGCGGGCAGAGGCTCAGCCCCGCCGCGGTTCCGAGCCGGGGCGCGCGCGGCCGCCCCTCCCGCGGCGCCGGCCGTTCTCCCCTCCGCACCCGCGGGCAGGGGACGACCCCGGGGCCCGGCGGCGGGGCGGGGGAGGCGGCCCGGGCCAGGCCCGCGCGCGCACGGCCGGCCCCGACTCACCTTCTGGATGGTCTGCTCCACGGCCTTCTGGAAGACGCGAGCCACCAGCAGCGTGACGCTGGTCACCAGCAGGAGCAGGGACAGCGTCCCCGCCGCGTAGAAGCCGCACCGGCCCATCCTGCGCGCGGCTCGCCGGCGGGGCCCGCGGCGACGCGGAGCCCGGGAGGGAGGAGCCGCCGCCCAGGCCGCGCAGCGGCGGTCGGGGCTCCCGGGGCTGGGGCGGTGATGGGGGCGGGGCTCCCGGGACTGGGGCGGCGATGGGGGCGGGGCTCAGGGCGGAGATGGGGGCGGGGCTCCCGGGGCTCAGGGCGGCGATGGGGGCGGGGCTCCCGGGACTGGGGCGGCGATGGGGGCGGGGCTCAGGGCGGAGATGGGGGCGGGGCTCCCGGGGCTGGGGCGGCGATGGGGGCGGGGCTCCCGGGGCTGGGGCGGCGATGGGGGCGGGGCTCAGGGCGGAGATGGGGGCGGGGCTCCCGGGGCTCGGGGCGGCGATGGGGGCGGGGCTCCCGGGGCTCAGGGCGGTGATGGGGGCGGGGCTCCCGGGGCTGGGGCGGCGATGGGGGCGGGGCTCCCGGGGCTCAGGGCGGCGATGGGGGCGGGGCTCCCGGGGCTGGGGCGGCGATGGGGTCGGGGCTCCCGGGGCTGGGGCGGCGATGGGGGCGGGGCTCCCGGGGCTCAGGGCGGCGATGGGGGCGGGGCTCCCGGGGCTGGGGCGGCGATGGGGGCGGGGCTCCCGGGGCTGGGGGCGGGGCTCCCGGGGCTGGGGCGGCGATGGGGGCGGGGCTCCCGGGGCTGGGGCGGCGATGGGGGCGGGGCTCCCGGGGCTGGGGCGGCGATGGGGGCGGGGCTCCCCGGGCTGGGGCGGCGATGGGGGCGGGGCTCCCGGGGCTCGGGGGCGCGCGCGGCGATGGGGGCGGGGCTCCCGGGGCTGGGGCGGCGATGGGGGCGGGGCTCCCGGGGCTCGGGGCTGGGGCGGCGATGGGGGCGGGGCTCCCGGGGCTGGGGCGGCGATGGGGGCGGGGCTCCCGGGGCTCAGGGCGGCGATGGGGGCGGGGCTCCCGGGGCTGGGGCGGCGATGGGGGCGGGGCTCCCGGGGCTGGGGGCGGGGCTCCCGGGGCTGGGGCGGCGATGGGGGCGGGGCTCCCCGGGCTGGGGCGGCGATGGGGGCGGGGCTCCCGGGGCTCGGGGGCGCGCGCGGCGATGGGGGCGGGGCTCCCGGGGCTGGGGCGGCGATGGGGGCGGGGCTCCCGGGGCTCGGGCGCGCGCGGCGATGGGGGCGGGGCTCCCGGGGCTCGGGCGCGCGCGGCGATGGGGGCGGGGCTCCCGGGGCTCGGGCGCGCGCGGCGATGGGGGCGGGGCTCCCGGGCCGGGGCGCGCGCAGTGCTGTGGGCGGCGCCGGCTGCGGGCCCGGGCGTGCCGGTGGGTGGGCCTTGGTGGCCCGGCCCGGGCCCCGCCGGGGTGTGGAGGGCTCAGCAAGAACCCGAAAGCCGCTTGCACCGCGGCTGGTCGTCCATTGCTCCCGAAGCCCGGCCGGGTGCTGGAAAGTGAGTCCTGAAGAGCCAGTTGAGTGAGTGAGGGCTCGTGCCAGGCCAGGCCTTTACACGCGCGCGCACACACGCGCACGCGCGCATGCACATTCACATGCACTCACACTCACGCGTGCACACTCACACGCACGCACGCGCGTGCACATTCACATGCACTCACACGCACGCGCGCTCACGCGCACACTCACACACGCACACGCGCATGCACATTCACATGCACTCACACGTGCACACTCACACGCACGCACGCGCGCGTGCACTCACATGCACTCACACTCACGCGCGCTCGCGCGCACACTCGCACACGCGCATGCACGTTCACATGCACTCACACGCATGCACACTCACACGCGCGCGCGCGCATGCACATTCACATGCACTCACACTCACGCGCGCTCACGCGCACACTCACGCGCGCACACTCACACTCTAGGATTAGGGAGGGCGGCAGGAGATCCGCCGGGGGAAGCAGACCGGGGTGGGGTGGGGTGGGGGGGGTGGGGGGGATGTAGCTGTGAAGGGTTCTTTGGAAGGAAAGGGGCCTGGGAAGGGGGGCGGGGGGCGGGGGAAGCGCGCGGGCCTGACCCGTCCCGCCCGCGGGCTCGTCGGAGGTGAGAGGCTCCCCGGGACTTGTCTGCCCGGGAAGGTCCCCAGGCCGGGGGCAGGGACGCGGCCCCAGCAGCTGGACGGTCGCTGGCGTCTGGCTGGTTCTCGCCCTGGACCGGTCCGCATCCTCTCCTTCTCCGGTTCCTAAAGACTGCCCTGCAGCCCAGCGCTGTGCACCTTGCGATGCTGTCATTCATCTAGAGCTGGCTTAAGGAATTTGAGAAGGCCTGTGTGAGTTCCGTGTAAATTCCAGGTGGATTTTCCCTAAAGGATTTTTGCCACTGGAGTTGGAGTATCCAGGGGCAGGAGAAGGTTCCAGAACTGACCACCAGAACTGCGGGGCACCATCATCACCATCTTAGGCTCTGCAGAGTGAAGTAACCTACGGTCGGTAACCAGCTGAGTGGCAGCTCTGGCCTGCTCAGGGTGTAGGGCCCATGTCCTCAGGACGAGAATCTGGAGGGATCCCGGGGGCTTGCTGAGGACATGGTTAGAGCGGGCGATGGGTTGGAAGCAGGAGCCCGTTCTTCAGGAGTGCTACTGGGGGTAGTATGGGCGCCTTCTCTTGAATTGGGGCTGGACTCATTGAGCCCATAGAGATGGTGGAAAGGACCACATCTAGGAACTCAGAAGCCAGGTCATAAATACCTTGCACCTGCCGCCCAGGCCTCTGAAAATGCTTGTCCTTGGTGTCCACCCCCCCCCCCCCCCGCTAAGTTGAGCTACCCTGAGACGTCCGTGCTGGAGAGAGAACATGGGAGAAACCACAGTGCTCTCAGCCTGCTCCCCGCCAGCTGTGCCAGTCAATCATGACGGAGCCAAGGTGAGGGTCCCAGCCCAGCGCTGCTCAAATGCGACGGGAGGGGCTGCTGCGTGGGGCCACCGAGGCCTAGTGCGGCATGCCACCGAACTCTGGAGGACGAGCGCGGGTAGTGTGGTCAGGACCGGGCTGGGACATGGGCGGTGACTGGGACTGCTGTTGCAGCAGTGGCCGGGCAACCAGCCTGACATGCAGATAGAACCCGTGAGGTCTGGAGAGATCCAGCCGTGCCAAGCTGGAGGCCCAGGTCGCCGTGTCCGCGGCCCTTCCGTCCACAGTCACAGTCCTCTGCATTGGGTTCCAGTTGCGCTGGCCTGTGCCTCTGGTCGCTTAGCCCCCCGCCCGAGCTCACTCATTCCCTTCCAGGCACTGACTGGGTTTGCCACCATTGGGTACGGATCCTGGACTAGGAGAGAGACTTGGCAACTTGGCACTTGATACTTAGCCCTCACAGGATCAAGTGCACAGGGGACACCGGCCCACGCTCCAGCGAGGACTAAAAGCAGATTCTCTGTTTGCTGGCTCCAAGCTGGACGGCAAAATCCATCGTTCCATACCCCGCGTAGCCCAGGTGGCTGATCTCAGTGCATCTTCTCTCACCTCCATTCCCCTCCACTTGTTCTCGTTCTCTGTCTCTCCCCCATCTCTCCACTGGTGCCAGCAGTAGGCCTGAGCACTGTCCCTTACCTTTGTCACTCAAGGCAGGCCCTCTCCACTTGAGCCACACCTCCACTTCTGGCCCTGTGGTGATTAATGGGTGATAGGAGTCTCGTGGACTTTCCTGCCCTGGCTTCGAACTTTTCTCCTCAGATCCCAGCCTTCTGAATAGTTAGATTGTAAGCATGGAAAGAGACCTCCAAAAACAATGGCAGGAGCTGGGCATTGGTTTTCAAGGTTCGTTCTCTCTCTCTCTCTCTCTCTCTCTCTCTCTCTCTCTCCTCTCTCTCTCTCTCTCTCTCTCTCTCTCTCTCTCTCTCATGCCCAGAGCCCAGCTTCCATTGCTTTTAGAGGTCTCTTATTGCCTTATGTCTCTTATGGGCCATCAGGGTAGTAATAGACTGTGAGAATGAAGAGACAGAAGCAAAATCAATAAACAAATCTCAGAGCATATGAACAAGGACTTTGGTTTTGTTTGTTCTAGTTTACCTCCTGATTGAGGCTTTTCTGTTTCTGCTAGGTCAGGCAGTTGGAAAACTGCTTCCCCTTTAAACCTCTAGCCCTGGCTGAACAAAAACCTCTTTCTTCCTCTTAGCATAGTGGATCGGACCAGACCAGCATTTTAAAATGTCCCAAACACCACAACAGAACCAAAATGCCCTAATTACAGAAGACAGCTTTAAAAAGAGAATGCATGCTCCCCATATAGCAGTGTGAGGGGGGCACACAGTAATTTCTATTTTATGAAGGCCGACACAACGTTTGAGCATCTGGCCAGCTGTGTTTCTGTCCAGTTCCATCTTTGTCTCTGCCCCATGTCAGCTGCTTTGAGGGACTCACTGGCCCCAAATTCTGATCTCGGCTTCTCATGCCCCTTGTGGCTGCTTCCTCCGGTGTGATTTGTAAGTCATGTGGCCTCTACCGCTAATTGGCACGACTACGTGCAGGTGAGCCTCCGCCCTCTGCACACAGACCTGTGACCCCTGACACAGTCCAGAGTCAAGCATTGTGGCAAAGGCTCACCGCTCCCCTTTCTTAAGGAGAGGAAGATCCCTGGGTCGGGAGACAATGGGAAATTTTCCCAGTGCACTCTCTACAGACAATCTGGAAAGAAGATCAAATACCCTTAGGAAGGAATGAGTGTTAGCACTCGTTGAAATCCCACAATCATGCCAGACTCAGAAAGAAAAAGAACTTCCTGGGGCTGGGGATATAGCCTAGTGGCAAGAGTGCCTGCCTCGGATACACGAGGCCCTAGGTTCGATTCCCCAGCACCACATATACAGAAAACGGCCAGAAGCGGCGCTGTGGCTCAAGTGGCAGAGTGCTAGCCTTGAGTGGGAAGAAGCCAGGGACAGTGCTCAGGCCCTGAGTCCAAGGCCCAGGACTGGCCAAAAAAACAAAAAAAAAAAAAAAAAAAAGAACAAAAAAGAAAAAGAACTTCCTTCATGTATTCTAAGACAGGGCAACCATGGGGAAGCAAGAGAGTTCTTTGGGCCCCACTGTAAATTTACAATACTGACGTAACATGCAAAGGAGGTTAGTCATGTCCTCGTTGTATACTTTTCTGTTGAAAGTAGTCAAGTGTTCAATGTTATAGTACACCACAATTTAAAAAATTTTTTTTGCCAGTCCTGGGCCTTGGACTCAGGGCCTGAGCACTGTCCCTGGCTTCCTTTTGCTCAAAGCTAGCACTCTGCTGCTTGAGCCACTTGGCTCAAAGCTAGCCCAGGCAGGGAAGGCTGTGAGATTTTTATTTCCAACTAATCACCAAAAAAGCAAGAAGTGGAGCATGGCTCAAGTGGTAGAACATTAGCCTTGAGCAAAGCAGCCCAGGGACAGTGACCAGGCCCTGAGTTCAAGCCCCGGGATCAGCACACAGACACACACACACACACATACACACACACACACACACACACAAATGCTATAAACAATAACAACAAAAACCCAAACTACTACAAACTGAGAATACATACACATACTTCAGACTAGAGAGACATGGTTATTCTTGAGAACTTTACATATAATAAAGTCTCGTGACATTTTGCGCCCAAGATGAATGTATAAATTGAAATAAAATTTGGCTTTTTTATGAAGTGAAATATAAACACGAGGGAAATTTGAGCAGACATTAATTTATAGAAGTAATTCAAGATCAGTGGCTCAAGAACTATATTTATATAAAACCTGAGGTCATTTAAAAAATAATGAAACCTGAGATCAACAAAATCTTTGAGAAACAATCCTCTGCCTTCATACATTTGAAGATCAAGGAGGGACATTCCCCTCTTGATTCCCTTGGAAAAGGACATGGGACACTGGGCGGTTTTTCTCCGTAGCTGTTGATATTGCCTTATTTGTAAAGAAACCTGTTATTTTTGGTACATGCTGTATTCGAAACGGATGAAACAGACGTGATGGGTGTTACCCGTCCTCCGATCTCAGCCTCCTAAGCAGCTAGGGTTCCCGGTGCGAGCCACCAGTATCCAACAAAAGCATTTACTTAGAAAAGAAGATGTTCATGGGCTGGGGATATGGCCTAGTGGCAAGAGTGCCTGCCTCGGATACACGAGGCCCTAGGTTCGATTCCCCAGCACCACATATACAGAAAACGGCCAGAAGCGGCGCTGTGGCTCAAGTGGCAGAGTGCTAGCCTTGAGTGGGAAGAAGCCAGGGACAGTGCTCAGGCCCTGAGTCCAAGCCCAGGACTGGCCAAAAAAAAAAAAAAAGAAAAAAAAAGAAAAGAAGATGTTCTGTACTGCACATCTGTTCCCACATTTGAGGGCCAGCGGTGCGGCTGTGATGGGCGTGAGAGCAAACACTTCCGCCTGCCCGGACTTGAGGAAGGACTGGAAACGGCGAGGCAGGGATGCATGACCAGGGCCGGGGCTAAACGCACAATCCCCGTGCTCTGACACGAAACCAGCTCTCCGTGGAGAGAGCTTGATGATACTTTGGAGCAGCAAATGAGATCTGGGGTGTGTTTTAAGTTGCTATTCAACTCGGCGAGGGAAAGCCAGCCTATTACCAAATGTCAGAGCTGTCTGATCTCCTCTGTATTGTGAAATCAGCTGAGAAACCAGCACAAGAGCTGAGTCATTTTCGACTGAGTCATGCTATTAATGGAAGCTGTTGAGAACTAAGAAGCCAAATGGACTCCGTCTCTCCCTCTCAGGGGGCAGGAAAGCCTAGCGTGAAGAGGAAGGCTGGTCAGCCCCGAGCTTCCTGGGGAAGGGAGTGTTTGGGCAGGTAGTGGGGTGGGGCCTGCGAAACAAACCAAATCCAGGAAATGGAAACGTGGTTTGTTTTATGCTGTGGTTGTTGCTTTGGGGGATTTTTTGGGGGGGAGGGGGCAACAGAGGGGCTGCAGAAATGCAGAGAGGAAGGGTGAACAAAGGCAGTCAGGCTATCCAGTACACACTATGTGGAAAACCAACTATACAATTTGTGGGCGGAGACAGGAGGGGGAAACTTGAGGAAAGGGAGGCAAGGGGTGACATTGTCCAAAAAGAATTGTCCTCATTTCCTGACTTACGGATATTAACCCCTCTGTGCAACACCTTAATCTTCACAATAAAACTATAGCTTAGAAAGTAAAACAACAAAGCAACCCTGGACTCAGGGCCTGAGCACTGTCCCTGGCTTCCAACTAAAGCACTTTACCTCTTGAGCCACAGCACCACGTCTGGCTTTTTCTATATGTGTGGTGCTGAGGAATCGAACCCAGGGCTTCATGTATACAAGGCGAGCTCTCTACCACCACTGAGCCACATTCCCAGCCCCAAAGGTTTGCTTTGGTTCATGGATTGCTTCATCCTGGTTGGCTCCATTGTTTGTGGCCTGTGGAGAGGCAGAGTGTCATGGCGAAAGATGAGCAAAGCTACTTACCTCCTGGTGGCCAGGAAGCAGAGTAAGACAGGATGGGGTGGAGACAAGATGTTCTGCTTCAAAGCCCCTCCCCGTGTCCCCCCACCCCCCAGTGGGGGACTTCTGCCAAACAGGTTCCCAACTCATCCATGAGTCAGAAAGCTCAGGATTCCCCCCTCCCCCCCGCCCCCGCCACCCCCACCCCCCCGCTTCTCCATGACCCCACCTCAGGGGACAAGACTTGAACACAAGAGCCTTTGAGGGTGGACTACAACACCTCAAAAGCTCTGTATGTACGTTCATATAAGACGACTGTCGACATATGGTCTAATGTCGACATTACATTTAAAGCCCTAGGCGAACTTTCTTGGGCCTGGCCACATGGCGACTGTCTATGTTCTTGATACATTGTATATTGTATATATGTCTAGCTGACCTAGAGAAGAGACAGAAAAACAGGGCGTAAGATATCAGAAGAAATGTACACACTGCCCTACTAGGTAACTGTACCCTTTTTGCACAACACCTTGTCAAAAATTTTTTGTTTAATTAATAAATTACAAAAAAAAAAGAGCCTTTGAGGGGACACTTCCTAGCAGACTGCCTCAATAGTAGATGATAGAAAGGGTGAAAACAAGACCGGCATCTTCAGACAAGTTCTGGTGTTCACACCTGTAACCCTAACACTCGGAAGGCGGAGATATGAGGATGAAGGTTTGAAACCAGCCCCAGCAAGAATGTCCCTGAGAATCTTATCTCCAATTAACCACCAAAAAGGCCAAACGTGGAGCTGTGGTTCAAGCGGTGGAGCACTAGCTTTGACCACAAAAGGTCAAGAACAGGGCCCAGGCCCAGAGTACAAGCCCCAGTACGGGCACGGAGGGAGGCTGTTTCCTGTATTGCATCAGGGAAATTTATGATTATTTCTTGATTTATGTTCGCCCTTCCAGTGGACACCTTCTTGCTTCTCTGGCTCCTGCCTTCAGCGTGCTCCGTGGCGTCCAACGCAACACGGTGCCGGGTGTGCTGTGCTACTCCATCCAGGCTGACGTGACTGAGCGCGTCAGGGGCAGGCGTGGAATTCCAGGGAAGGGCCAGCGGGGAAGGGCTGGGGAGAAAGCGGAGAGTGACGCCAACAGGTCGGCGTGGGCAGAGAGAAGCTGCAGAACCACCCGCTTTTGTCCCTTCCCACCTAACTTTTCTAAAGTTGATCATTGCCCCTCAGGATGCTTTGTTGTAGCCTTTGACAAAGATCATTCCTTGCCACGGCTGGCTTTAAGGCATGGATGGTGTGATGATTGGTACTGGTGGGTGGGCAGGTCCAGATGTTCCTCAATTCCTTGGGTGCCTCTAAGAACAGGATGCTGTCCCTCGAGGAGCGGAAGAACCTACGCAGAGTAGGAGGGCAGCCAGGACGACTGACTCACGAGGTGGGGTTACAGCTTGAGAGGTGAAGTGAGCCGGGCGGTTAGGGCCTGGCCGCCAGCAGCTGGGGACGGGGCTCCGGTATCCCCAGCAGGGCCACTCTACTAGCGCTGAGAAGCGGGTCCCCTGCCCCTCCGCGGCTCCTCTCGAAATGGCTGGATGGCTGCACAGAGGCTGCCTGGGTATGAGGCGCCCCTTCCTGACTGTGGTTTGGGGACCGTACCCCAGTAGGCTCCTCTTAACCTTTCAAGGGCAAACGCGGAGATTATGTCATCATGCCCCAGGCCCAAGCCTGACCTTGATCTAGGGAATGAGATCCTTGAGGATCCTTGAAAGGCTGCCATTCTACCGCCGGCCTAGGGTGTGCCCAACTGTGGTTCCAGGGAATGGAATCTCGTAACGCAGGGCATTTATTTCCTCATTCCTAGGTTCACCTTAGCTTTCTGCCTGAGCTGACACATGGCCTAGAAAAGTGCTGGGCCAGGTGAAAGCAGAGAAGGGGACACAGACTGGGTACCGTGGCTCACACTTGCAGTCCCAGATACTCTGGACGATGGAGGCTCAAGAACAGTCCCAGGAGCAAAGCTGGGGTTGGTGGGGTGCCTGGGACCCCTGGGACCCCAGCTGGGCTGAAGCTGGCAGACAGGGAAGTCATGGCCTGCTCCAGACGAAAACTCAAGAGCCCTCAGGGGGAAGGCATAAAGGGAAGAACTGGGGAGATGGAAAGAGACAGAGGCGGCCTGTGGACAAGACACAGCTTCCCTTCCAGAAGGCTCTGGGAAGTTGAGATAAGTCCTGAAAAAGACAGTGCCCCCCGGTGGCCTGGAACAGACCTAGGCAGGTGACAGCCTCCATTCCCCGTGGGACCATGGACAGTGAGGTGTGGAATTTAAACCCCTTTGTATATTGACTTAATAAAATAATAGTAAATATAATGATGCATTGGACTACTACTGCTACTACTACTAAAATCACCCAGGGGCCTGGGAATGTGGCCATTATCGAATGGAGAGTCATGGAGAGTCTCAAAGAGGGCCATAGAATTATTAGCTCTTTGAGCACGAAGACTAAACATTCTTTTGTGTTAGGATTGACCCAGGTCAAGAGGAATGTCTCCAGCCATCCTGAGTGAGGCTGCTGTTTCCAAGACTGGCTCAGTGTTCGGGAACTAGGGACAGATCTCCTTCGCTTCCTAGTCCACGTGGAAATTGGATCCGGCTCTGGGAAGCTGTTTCTAGGATTCTGAAATAAAATTGTTTCCCAAAATGGATGGCTTCCGGGGGGCTGCGGGGGTCCTCGGGCTAGTGGCAGTCAAGGCCACCTGTGCCTCCAGCACAGCCGCTGTGGTGGGCAGGGGGTCCGGGCTGGGTTGAGGGCCCATCGAGTAAGGGGCAGGCAAAGGCGCCCGCGGGGCGCGGCCAGGAGCGGATTGCCAGGGCCATCACCAAACCCCACCCACCCTGCGGCGCTTGGTGCGGCCCCGGCCCGCCGGTCCGTGAGGACACCGGGGTGAGACGAGAATCAGAGGACCGGGGAGCGGAAGGGAGCAGCGAAGTCGGCCGGTGGCCCAAGACCAGTGAGCCCGCGCCGCCCCGACGCCACGGCGCCCTTTCCCGCCCTCTCTCTGCGTCTCCGGGCCCCGGCTCGCTTCCTGCCTTCACAGGTTCTATGTCACCCCCTAGTGACAGTGCCGGGGGCTCCACGTGGGCCGCACCTCCGAACACGACCCCCGATCTCGGCCGCCCGAGCCCCGAGACGGCGGCCCTGGGCCTCCCGCGCCCCCTGCCAGCGAAGTAGAAGATCCAAGAGAAGGCCTGGAGCGGCTGAGGGGGCCGTCCGTGGGGAGGGGACGGGCCCGGGGGCTCCCCAAGCCCTGAGGGGGGCCGTCCGTGGGGAGGGGGACGGGCCCGGGGGCTCCCCCAGCCCTAAGGGGGGCCGTCCGTGGGGAGGGGACGGGCCCGGGGGCTCCCCAAGCCCTGAGGGGGGCCGTCCGTGGGGAGGGGACGGGCCCGGGGGCTCCCCCAGCCCTGAGGGGGGCCGTCCGTGGGGAGGGGACGGGCCCGGGGGCTCCCCAGCCCTGAGGGGGCCGTCCGTGGGGAGGGGACGGGCCCGGGGGCTCCCCCAGCCCTGAGGGGGGCCGGCTGGGGAGGGGGACGGGGCCCGGGGGCTCCCCAGCCCTGAGGGGGGCCGGCTGGGGAGGGGGGACGGGGCCCGGGGGCTCCCCAAGCCCTGAGGGGGGCCGTCCGTGGGGAGGGGACGGGCCCGGGGGCTCCCCAAGCCCTGAGGGGGGCCGTCCGTGGGGAGGGGACGGGCCCGGGGGCTCCCCAAGCCCTGAGGGGGGCCGTCCGTGGGGAGGGGACGGGCCCGGGGGCTCCCCAGCCCTGAGGGGGGCCGGCTGGGGAGGGGGACGGGGCCCGGGGGCTCCCCAGCCCTGAGGGGGGCCGTCCGTGGGGAGGGGACGGGGCCCGGGGGCTCCCCAAGCCCTGAGGGGGGCCGTCCGTGGGGAGGGGACGGGCCCGGGGGCTCCCCAAGCCCTGAGGGGGGCCGTCCGTGGGGAGGGGCCCGGGGGCTCCCCAAGCCCTGAGGGGGGCCGTCCGTGGGGAGGGGACGGGCCCGGGGGCTCCCCAGCCCTGAGGGGGGCCGTCCGTGGGGAGGGGACGGGGCCCGGGGGCTCCCCAGCCCTGAGGGGGGCCGTCCGTGGGGAGGGGACGGGGCCCGGGGGCTCCCCAAGCCCTGAGGGGGGCCGGCTGGGGAGGGGGACGGGGCCCGGGGGCTCCCCAAGCCCTGAGGGGGGCCGGCCGTGGGGAGGGGGACGGGGCCCGGGGGCTCCCCAAGCCCTGAGGGGGGCCGGCTGGGGAGGGGGACGGGGCCCGGGGGCTCCCCAAGCCCTGAGGGGGGCCGTCCGTGGGGAGGGGACGGGCCCGGGGGCTCCCCAAGCCCTGAGGGGGGCCGTCCGTGGGGAGGGGACGGGCCCGGGGGCTCCCCAGCCCTGAGGGGGGGCCGTCCGTGGGGAGGGGACGGGGCCCGGGGGCTCCCCAAGCCCTGAGGGGGGGCCGTCCGTGGGGAGGGGCCCGGGGGCTCCCCAGCCCTGAGGGGGGCCGTCCGTGGGGAGGGGCCCGGGGGCTCCCCAGCCCTGAGGGGGGCCGGCCGTGGGGAGGGGGACGGGGCCCGGGGTTCGGGGGCTCCCCAGCCCTGAGGGGGGCCGTCCGTGGGAGGGGGACGGGGCCCGGGGGCTCCCCAGCCCTGAGGGGGGCCGTCCGTGGGGAGGGGACGGGGCCCGGGGCTCCCCAGCCCTGAGGTCACAGAGGGCGGGCGCGGGGCGGCGGCGGCGGGCAGGGCCGGGCAGCCCCGGCGGCCCCGTCTCCTAGCGACCTGCGGTCCGGGCCGGGCCCGGGTCTGGCGGCCGAGCCCGCGGGGAGGGGCGGACGCGATGCCGGCGCCGCAGGACGCCCGCCGCAGGGCCCGGTGAGCGCGGCGCGCGCGGTGCAGGGCGCAGCCCCGGGGGGCGCGCGCGGGGGGGGCGCGGGGGGCGCGCGCGGGGGGGGCGCGGGGGGGGGACGCGGGGGGCCGCGGGGGGGCGCGGGGGGCGCGGGGGGCACGGGGGGGCGCGCGGGGGGCCGCGGGAGGGGCGCGGGGGGCCGCGGGGGGCACGGGGGGGCGCGCGGGGGGCCGCGGGAGGGGCGCGGGGGGCCGCGGGGGGCACGGGGGGGCGCGCGGGGGCCGCGGGGGGGCGCGGGGGGGCGCGGGGGGGGCGCGGAGGGGCGCGGGGGGCGCGGGGAGCCGCGGGGGGGCGCGGGGGGGGCGCGGGGGGGGCGCGCGCGGGGGGCGCGGGAGGCGCGGGAGGCGCGGGGGGGCGCGGGAGGCGCGGGGGGGCGCGGGGGGGCGCGGGGGGGCGCGGGGGGCCGCGGGGGGGCGCGGGGAGCGCGGGGGGCGCGGGAGGCGCGGGGGGGCGCGGGGGGGCGCGGGGGGGGGCGCGGGGGGCCGCGGGGGGGCGCGGGGGGCGCGGGGGGCGCGGGGGCCGCGGAGGGAGGCGCGCGCGGGGATCCGGGCCTCGCAGGGCCGGGCGGGGCTGGGCTTGTGGCCTCCTGCACCCCCCCCCCGCCCCGCGGCCACTTGCCCTCCCTCCGGGCCCCGTGCTCCTGATGCTCCACCCCCCCCCCCACGCTTCCCTCCGTGATCCCCACCCCGCCCGGGAGGGAAACCGAGTCACGTCTGATGCGGGGCGGCCCTGGCCTCCAGCCCGCCGCTGTCCGGGCCCCGGGCCCCCGGGCCTCGCAGCCGCACAGACCCCGGGGGGCCCGGGCGCGGGGGGGGGGGGGAGGGCAGGGGGCTGACCCGACCCGGGGATGGGGGGATGGGGGGATGGGGGGATGGGGTGGGGGTGGGGGGATGGGGGTGGGGGGATGGGGATGGGGGGTGGGGCATGGGGATGGGGGTGGGGGTTGGGGGTGGGGGTGTGGGGATGGGGGGATGGGGTGGGGGATGGGGGTGGGGGATGGGGGATGGGGGGTTGGGGGGATGGGGCCTGGCGTTGCGGGGATGGGGGATGGGGGTGGGGGGGTTGTGGGTGGGGGATGGGGGGGCCAGCCGTCCCCTCTGACGCGCGGAGGGCGGAGGGAACCGGATTCGTCGTCCGTTCGAGGCGCCGGAGCTTCTTGGTGCCTCGGTTTCCTTAGCTGTAAATGGGAACGACGCGAACGGCCCACCCCCCCCGCCGTGGGTGAAACGTAAACACCATTCCACGAGTCAAAACTCCACCCCCTTTTTGGTTCTGCTACTGGGATTTGAACTCAGGACCCCAGGGCTGTTGCTTAGCTTGTTGTTGTTGTTGTTTTTTTTTTTTTTTTTTCCTTTTTCCTTTTTGGAACTGGGGTTGGAACCCAGGTCATTGCACGGGGCTGCTTCCCAACCTGCGCAGGGCTGGGGGTCTGTCTACCACGGGAGCCCCCCACACTGTGGCTGTTCACCCCTGGATGGGAGAGCAGACTCTCCTCACCTTCTTACTTGGCCCGACAGGCTTACACGGATCTATCCTTCATGTCAACCGCTTAGGAAGTTCTTCATTTACAAAACACCTTGAGAGGGCTGGGAAGGTGGCCTAGGGGCAGAGCGCTTGCCTTGCCTAGGTGAAGCCCTGGGTTCGATTCCCCAGCACCACCTATATAGAAAAAGCCAGAAGTGGCACTGTGGCTCAAGTGGCAGCGTGCTAGCCTGGAGCAAAAAGAAGCCAGGGACAGTGCTCAGGCCCTGAGTCCAAGCCCAGGACTGGCAAATAAATAAGTAAATAAACAAACAAAAACCACCTTGAGGAGCAGGTGACAAGTTTGCCCTGATGGACACAGCCCCGATACTACCATGCCACCTTTCGCCACCTTTGACCTCCTGGGGCTCACATGACTGCCATGTTGTCTTCTAGGAACAAAGAGCACCCACCTTCCAAGCTTTTCACAGAATACGACAGGCTGAACAGCCGGCGCTGGGTGTTTGTGAGCGAGGGGCTGGATGACTGCAGGAAAGTGGGTCTACTGTACCACGGTCTGACCCCCGCCCAGAGCCCCAGGGAGGCCTTTCTACCCCAGATCCATCACAGAACCCCCCAGCCAGCCCCCAAGAAGAGGCAGCACGAGTGGCCCACGAAAGCAGCCCTGTCCTCCAAGCTGTCGAGGGTCCCTCCCACCCCGAAGACGCGGCTGGAGGGCAGGGCAGGCCGCCTGGCCGCACACCCCCTGGCCGTCTACCCTCACCTGGAGGAGGCGCTGCCCGCCGAGGTAATGCTTGCTTTGGGCTTGGGCGTGCGGCGCCGGGCCTCTGGGCATCCTTCTCTCTGGAGGCCCCGAGACACTGGGGAGGAAGACGTGTTTGTGAGAAGGGAAGATGTCCCCGGGGTGAGGGCTGTCACGGGGGGTGGGGCAGCCTTGCTGTCTCTGTCCCCAGGAAACACAACGGCAGCTTCACTCAGCTGCTCCCTTCGCTTCCGGTGCCGCCACTGGACACCAGAGCCCCGTGATACGCTGCCCAGGGTGGCTGCTCCCGGGGCGGGACCTGGCACCAGCCTGCCGCGAGGAGCTGTCCTGGGTTCCCACGGAGCCGAGGGGACCCCGAGGGTCCTGTGGAAGATCTGTCCGGTTGCCAAGGCTAGGGGTGGGCAGCAGCGCCGTCTCGCCACGCTTGTCCCAGGCTCCTGACGGTCATGGTCCTTAGCATAATGTCTCTTGTCCGTAAATCTCCAAATGGCACTCTGTGGGGAAGGGACAGAAGTGACGGGGTGGAGGCCAGCACTGGCTTTCTTTTTTTTTGGCCAGTCCTGGGGCTTGGACTCAGGGCCTGAGCACTGTCCCTGGTTTCTTTTTGCTCAAGGCTAGCACTCTGCCACTTGAGTCACAGCGCCACTTCTGGCCATTTTCTGTATATGTGGTGCTGGGGAATCGAACCGAGAGCTTCATGTGTAGGAGGCGAGCGCTCTTGCCACTAGGCCATACTCCCAGCCCCCCAGCACTGTCTTTCAGTGAGCCGATTGCCGCTTTCCCAGATCACAGCGCATACCTTTGGCCCCCAGCAGCAGCCAGCAAGTCCGGAATGGAAGCTTTAAGCAGAGTGCAGGTCGCATTAGAGTTCAGGAGAGGGCAGAAAGGGCAGGGCAGGGAGCTGGCCGCCCAGCCCCTCCCCTGCCCCGGAGCCCGTCGGTGCTCCGTGCCTTTACCCCGTCCTTCAGCTCTGCCCACGTGCAGCTCCTCGCACAAGCCTGGTGTGCTGTGTGCGTTACCACCCCACCTGCTGTGAGATTCATCCACCTGCTTCTTCCCCCGGCTCCTCCCCCGCCCCGCCCCGCCCCCCTGCACTTCTCATCCGGGCCCTGTCACCTCTGCGCCCTCCCCACCGGGGTGGTGAGCATCTTAGGGGCCCCGAGGCGTCATTTGGTCCACGATGGGACAGACAAGTATGCTTCTTGATGGCTGCTGGTGGACACTGGCTTGAATTCAGATGATTTTGTGTGACTGGAATAACGTTATAAATATTCATATGGCCTTTGACAGCAAAAAAAAAAAAAGTTCTCCACCCCTGGAACATCTGGCATATTGAGGACTATCAGTAAATCGTTTTTTGTTTTGTGAATTGTGGGGCTTGGACTCAGGGCCTGGCCACTGTCCCTGAGCTTCTTTTGCTCAAGGCCAGCGCTTTACCACTTGACCCACAGTGCCACTTCTGGCTTTTTTTGTTGTTGTTATTTATGTGGTGCTGAGGAATCGAACCCAGGGCTTCATGCACGCTAGGCAAGCGCTCTACCACGAAGCCACCTTCCCAGCCCCTCCTGAGCCTCGTGCTCAAGGCTAGCGCTCTACCACTTGAGCCACAGCATCGCTTCCGGTTGAGTAGCTCATTAGAGATAAGAGTCTCACAGACGTTCCTGCCGGGGCTGGCTTTGAACCCTGATCCTTAGACTCCAGCCTTCTGAGTATTAGGCCCACAGGCAGGTGCCAGTGCCTAGCAGCGAGTACTTTTGAATGAATGAGTGAACTGGTCAGTGGCAGACTAGCTATGGAAAGTAGGACTGGACTTGTTGGCCAGCTGCCGGAAGCCGGGGCTTTCTTTCCCTCCCACCCCCCGCAGGCACGGCCATGGAACGTGCATGGAACGTGCATTGAACGTGCATGGAACGGCATGGAACGTGCACACGGCACGGAGCTGCGGCTCTCACTGCCGTGCTTGACTTCTCCAAGCAGGAGTGCCGACTTCCTTTTGAAGCAGAACCTCTGTGTGTGCACGTACTAGGATTTGAACTCGGGGCCTCCTCTCACGGGGCTGGTGCCCTAGCCCTTGAGCCCACCTTCCCCTTTGCTGTTTAATTAGAGATAAGAATCTCTCCGATTTCTTTGCCCAGGCCAACTCTGAACACACAGTGCTGGGCTCTCGGCCTACAGGTACGATCCGATCCGCCAGCACCTGTTTGAGCCCCGCCCCCCTTTATGGTGCTAGCATATCATAAGTGCTATTCACTAAGCCACCCTAGCAGAAAAGGAGCACTTTCTTTTTTCCTCACATGCTGGAGGCAAAGTCTCATAGCCTAATTTCCCCGGTGGTGCTGTGATCTAGAGATTGCTAAGCAGGGCAGTGGTTGTGAGGTCTGTCCTGCCTGTGAGTGAGGCGTGGCCCATGGAGTCCAGAGGGTAGAGGGAGAGGCGGTTATTCCCAGGAGGAGGGGTAGATGGTAGACTGCAAGAACCGACAGACGCGCAGGAGATGCATTTCCCCCAGTGGGGCGGGGACCGGGCAGGACCGGCTACATGTTCAGTTGTCTAGCGGAACGCCGCACAAAGAGCTTTTCCCCAGAACCCGCACACGGTGAGGCGTGGAAGCTGGTGAGTGACGTTGAAAAACCAAGCAGCAAGTGGCCCTGGGTTGCTTTGGTCCGGTGCCCTTTTCCAGCCCCAGTTTCTTCCTGTTGGTAAAGCGGGTTTCTGTTTGCAGCTCTTACTAAAGGTGCTGGAAGCGCTTGATCCTGAGAGGAAGCTGCAGGAAACTTGGGCTTGCTGTCAGGATGCCAGGAGAAGAGCGAAGGAACCCACGCACCTCTTAAAAAAGCCTTCCACTCAGCTGCAGCCGGGACTGTGAGTGTCGTTCTTAATGCCTCGCTCCTGGCTACCACGTGCTGGCATGCTAGAATCTCCTTCTCGGAGCCCATCTTCAGAATGATATTAAAGAAAGGGTTTTGTTCTGAATAGCACTTATTTGTTAAATGGATTTGGTTGATCTAGAAACAGAGCAAATAGTGCTCATCTGAGGCTGGTTCGGCAGACTGGTTTGGCCCCAGTATCGGTGCGCGCATGCACACGCGCGTGCACACACACACGGCTAGATTATATGTGCATGGTGAGAGCTAGGGTGACAGAACTCTTTCACTGTGACATTCCCACCCTTTCGGTGTGCTCTCTGGTACATTCGGGGGAGAGCAGCTGGGCGTGCTCATTTCAGCCTTATTTTTCCATTGCAGAGCAAGAAGGCCATGTGAATCCCGCCCCCCCTTAGGGGGCATCTGCTGCAGTCCAGGCTATAGGGGTAGGATAGGAAAGTTCATACTTCCCGTGGCATGTGTCACGATGTTAATTCAACTTTTTGTTGGTTGAGTTGAGGGCTTGCAAACTTTTTTATTTAGGATGTCTTTTTTTTTTGGCCAGTCCTGGGGCTTGAAATCAATCCCTGCGCTTCTTTTGCTCAAGGACCACTTTTTTTTTTTTTTGCACTGGACCACTGGAACCACAGCGCCACTTCCGGCCTTCCAGTCCCCTAGTTTCTGCCTCCAAAGTAGCTGCACTTAGAGACAAGTGCCATGGCACCCAAACCAGATCCTAATCTTTACAACATTAAAATACACTTTGTACAGGTTTATAAAAGACTGCTGGAAGCATTTGCTTTAAGACCTCCTCTTCCCAGCATACTGATTAAAATCTACTTCAATTCGTTGCGTTTCATACTGTAATTCTTTGTGATGTCATCATTCTCAGTTCCAAGAAGGCTCCTGTGTTGCATTCAGGACGGTGGCTTCATGAGGAAAAGCCAGATGTAGTGGGTTTGCTCCATGAAGACTGTCCTCATGCTCTCAAAAGTGTCCACGAAGGCGTCAGAGACTTCTGCAACTGGGCTACAACGTTGGTAAGTTAGTAGCAATACATCAACCTGCTGTTGAAAGTCAAGCTCGGAGCTGCTTTTATTTAAAAAACAAAAAAACAGTGCTTGAATAAAATCAGTCAAACCATCAGAATCATGAAGGAATCAGTCTCTCCCATCACTTAGAATAGAATAATAATAATAATAGAAATATTTCCAGTGGATAAAATTTCTGGACAGTTTGCAAGCTTGAAGCTAGCATGAATATTTCTGTTTGTGTCTCATAACATTGGTTGCTTCATGTTTTAATTTGATTTCCTTTTTTTTTTTTTTGGCCAGTCCTGGGCCTTGGACTCAGGGCCTGAGCACTGTCCCTGGCTTCTTTTGCTCAAGGCTAGCACTCTGCCACTTGAGCCACAGCGCCACTTCTGGTCATTTTCTATATATGTGGTGCTGGGGAATCGAACCCAGGGCTTCGTGTATCCGAGGCAAGCGCTCTTACCACTAGGCCATATTCCCAGCCCAAGAGAACATTTTTTTTTTAACAGTATCATCCCTTCCCTTGCTCTCTCCCAGTTTTCCCCTCCTGTCCCTACCCACAAGTTGTGCCCAGTGATTATTACTGCTGCATTTGCTTACCCTTTGTCCCTCCATTTTTGTTGGTCCTGGGGCTTGAACTCTGAGCCTGGTGCTGTCCCTGAGAGCTCTTTTGCTCATGGGTAGATCTCTGCCACTTTGAGCCACTTGTAGGATTTTTGCAACATTCTTGGAGCCTCCAACCTTCCTGTGACCCTCTTCCTAATCTTGCCTAACCAGTTTTTCCTGGTGAACACTACTGGGGCTACTTCTCAGTAGCCTGGGGCTCCAGATGTGAAGGTCAGGATATTCTCCAGAAGGCATATCTAGGGGTCCCAGGTAGAAGTCGCCTGGGACTTTCATTGGAGAAGATGGTAAGTCTGCAGATTTAGGCTACAGGAAACAAACTTGGTGAAAATATTAGCAATGTTAAGTTCCAATCAGGAGGAAGAAGAAAGGAAAGGAGGGAGGGAGGGAGGGAGGGAGGGAGGGAGGGAGGGAGGGAAGGAGAGAGGGAGGGAGGGAGGGAGGGAGGGAGGGAGGAAAGGAGAGAGGGAGGAAGGAAAGGAGAGAGGGAGGGAGGGAGGGAGGGAGGGAGGAAGGAAGGAAGGAAGGAAGGAAGGAAGGAAGGAAGGAAGGACAGTGCACATTTCCATCCAGCTGGAAGGTAAACAGCCTGGCATCTGGCATAGCCGCACTTCGGCTTCATCTCCTCTCTGCGCCTGGCGTTAGCCACTTCCGAAAGGGCACGCATCAGTGACTCCAGGTGGCATGTGGCACTCTCCCCTCTTTCTTCCCAACTCTCTGGTCCCTGGTTGCCAGGATAAGCTTTGTCCCTGTCAACTGCTGGGGTGCGCTGTCCCTGATGTCACATTAGAAGAGGGCGGCAGGTGTCTGTGCCAGCCAGACCCCTTTTGTGCAAATCTAACCATCGGCGAGCTGAGCAGAAATAGCTCCTAAGAGCAGGCCTCACCTGGAATTCATTAAGTTTGTAGAGCTGGAGGGGAAGGGGAGCCTGAGGGAAAGAAAAGGAAGGGGTGACCTTGACCCCTCCCAAAGAAGCGGGGAACTCACCACCTAACTTAGGAACTGGTTGCCCCTCCGTACCACGCCTTAGCCATAACAATAAAGTTATATGTTGAAAACGTTTGTCACGCTAACCCCATTTGGCAAATAAGTACGTGTCAGAGCCAGCACCCGTGGGCTGACTGCAAATGCCCGGATGAAGGACCCGCTCTGCAGTGAGAACTGACTGAGATAGCCATGGTCAGTATTTCAAAACAGTCAGCCGTTGGCTGATCACCCTAGTTATTCCCACTGCATTGCGCACATCATTGCAGGATACCAGTTCAGATGACCGGCACGGTTAGCCATAAAGCTTTCCTCGTTCCATTAGGACACCCGAGGGCAAGCCTTCTGGGGACGCGGATCGTATCACTAACGTACAGGGCACTCGCTTGGGGTAGTGTCCTCCCGAAACTGTGCGTGGGTGAGACCGTACTCTGGTACCAGAAATAGAAAGAAAGAAGAAGAGAAAGAAAGAGAGGAGGAGGAAGGGAGAAGGGAAGGAAGGAAAGAAGGAAGGAGATCGAGGAAAGGGTACTAGCAGGGGTGATTGTGGGCAAAGGACATTATATGCGTGTATGAGAATGTCATAATGAAACCTGATGATTAGTCAAAAGAAGGGGGGAGGGTTTGCTTCTGATAAAGTAGACCTTCCTTCCCGCTGTGCCTTCCTGCTCTGAACTGCCTGCCGAGGTACTGACAGCCCTCCAGTCCCCAGCTCTCCCTTTTTGGTTTGTTTTGTTTTATGTCAGCCCGGGGACTTGAACTCAGGGCCTCAGTGATGTCCCAGAGCTTTCTTGCTCAAGGCTAGAACCCTATTACCGGAACCACAGATCCATTTCCAGCTTTTTTGGTGCTTAGCGTCTTATGGACTTTCTTACCTGGGCTGTCCTTGAACCATGATCCTTAAATCTCAGCTTCCTGAGTAGCGAGGATCGCAGGCGCGAGCCACCTGGGCTCACCCGGGCTCACCTGCTGTGCACGCCGTCGCCGCTCCCCACCACCGAGCAAGGCACTGCACTCAGTGCCGGCCACGTGCTCTTCCAGGGAGTTCCGGACATCCACGAAGAGTACGTCCTGCAACAATTTGACCTTACGAGTGAGAGCAACGTGCTCAGTGAGATGAGGCCACGCCAGGGGCCCCCGGAGCCAAAGGAGAGCAAGAGCCTGGGGCCGGGAAGCCGGCCGGACACAGGATGCCCGACACCGCAGGTGACGGCACGAGGGAGATGAGTGAGGAACTCTGAGACGATTAACCCAGACGCTTTAACACCCAGCAGCCGCGGAGGGCCAGTCACTCCCCAGCCACAGAACCCTCGAGGTGTTGCCAGCTCCCCCTGCGATCCACTCCAAGGTGTGCGTGCGCGTGCATGTGTGTGTGCGTGCGTGTGTGCGCGCGCGTGTGCGTGTGTGCGTGCGTGCGTGTGTGTGTGTGCGCGCGCGCGCGCAGCAGCCCCCTGCACAAGAGGGGACTGGGATTGTGATGTGTTTTCTAAGTGACTGACGATGCAGGCAATTCTATACTCAGCCCGGATGTCCTGTCAGGGGTCACTACGGGCGTGCTCTCTTTTTTCTATTAGTATGGCTGTAAGCTTTATGGCTTGGTCTCCCTGGACTCCCAGTTTCGTCTCCTGAATTCAGAGACTCCCCGGGACTCTCTCCGGAGTCATCCGGGACATCTGTGGGGCAGCAAGCTGGCTGCAGTTACGGCACTTGCCTTGTTGGTTTTTGTTCCCTGAGCTCCAGTGCCTTGAAAAACTATTGTTTTTTTTCCCCCTTTGTTTTTCTTCTTTCCTTTTTCAGATGTTGTAGGTGGGTCAGTCCAGTCCCTCATATGGAAATATAAGTTACCCTCTTAATTTTTCTCGATGTAGAATTCTCAGAACTGCGATCCTCGGCCTTTTGCTTACTCTTGCTTTCCTGCTATCTTAGCGATACTGAGTGAGTTCTCTCTGTCTAACGTTGCTATCCCCAGTGAGGCAAATCTGCTTTTAGGCATAGAGCATATGTTAATTTCTCTAATGGCCAGACGTGGCGCTGTGGCTCAAGTGGCAGAGTGCTAGCCTTGAGCAAAAAGAAGCCAGGGACAGTGCTCAGGCTGAATCCAAGGCCCAGGACTGGCAAAAACCACCACCACCACCACCACCACCACCACAACAACAAAACCATGTGCTAATTTCTCCACAGAGAAGGTTCCCTTACAGACGTTAACTTATTGTAAACTCTAACAGCACTCTTAGCTCTCGCTTAGCACATTTCTCTTTGCCCTGCATATCCGTTCATCTGTCAAACACTGGTGAGCATTCGTGTCTCCGGAAGTGCTGGGCGCAAACCACACAAAGCTGGCAGACAGTTTCTGGGGTCAACAGGCAAATGATCGATGAATGTCATGTGTGTATAGGATATAGAAAGGCAAGCAATTCCACCAGGCATGAGGTAGAGCCATTCTAATAAATACTTTAGCTTCCCCCACCCCCACTTTTTTGTTCTTTTTTTATGCTAGTACTGAAGCTTGAACTCAGGGCCCAGGTACTGTCCCTCACACAAGGCTGACACTCTACCACTTGAACCACAGCTCCACTTCCAGCTCTTTGGTAGTTGGTTGGAGATAAGAGACTTATGGACTTTTCTGTCTAGGATGGCCTCAAACCATGATCGTCCAATCTCAGCTTCCCATGTAGCTAGGGTTACAGATGTAAGCAACCAATTTCCAGCTCTTAATAAAGACTTTAGAGAGGAAACTATGTTTATGATGAGTCTGAGTCTTTTTTTTTTTTTTTTTTTTTTTTTTTGCCAGTCCTGGGGCTTGGACTCAGGGCCTGAGCACTGTCCCTGGCTTCTTTCGCACTCTGTCACTTGAGCCACAGCGCCGCTTCTGGCCGTTTTCTGTATATGTGGTGCTGGGGAATCGAACCTAGGGCCTCGTGTATCCGAGGCAGGCACTCTTGCCACTAGGCCATATCCCCAGCCCTGAAGGGGCATTTTTGATGGTCACAACTTGAGGTGCTGCTGACGTCTTTTGGATGGAGGTCAGGAATCCTGCCTCAATGTCCGACCATGCATAGATGAGCCTCTTCCCCCAGTCCCAAGTGTCACGCGTGCCAAAGTTAAAAAGCCTGATTTTAATGAAACATATTTATTGAGCAGCTATCGTGTCCCAAGCATTGTTCTAGATCCGGAGAGATACAGCAGGGAGCCATCTCCAGAGCTTAGTTTTACAGGATGTGGGCAGATCATCAGCGATCAGTGCCGTCAGGTCAGGCGAGGCAAGCTGGCACCGTGGCGCATCCCTCCACTCCTCTCTGCACAGGAGGCTGAGATCGGAGGACCGCAGCTTGAAGCCAGTCCAGGCAGGAGAGTCTGTGAGACGCTGGTCCTGGTAAACTACCCCCACAAAACAGCCAGAAACAGAGCTGTGGCTCAAGTGGTAGAGCGCTGGCCTTGAGGAAAGGAGCTCAGGGACAGCACCCCAGCCCTGAGTTCAAGCCCCACATCTGACCAAAAAAAAAAAGGAAATGGTGTACTTCCAGGGTGGGCGTCGCCCTGGGCCTGGAGTACGTCCAGTGAGTCCGTGTTCTGTTTGGCTGAGGTGTGTGATGTGTAGCCGCTGCCTGGCCGTCTTTCTGCCCGCTTTGATGCGGTGGGGAAGAGCCCGTCTCATGAAGAGATTCAGCAGCTCACCATGGACTCTCGCTCCCCACCGTGGGCAGGAGGGCTGGATCTGAACCTACGTCTGTGTAAAGCCAAAAAGCCATATTCCTAATCATTGTACTGTTTTTGCAATTGTTTTATGTGTCTTTTTTGTAAAACCAAAACTTACGGACACGTCATAGCATCCCTGGACAGGGACTAAAAATCATAATAACTGCTTTTATAAGCTGCGCCTTAGAGACTTTTACTGAAATGAACAATCAAGCGAAACATCCACCCCCGCGTCACCAACTATAAAACAAACAACTAAGGACACTGGGATTCTGTTGCTTTCCGTAGAAATCTCCTAAAGCGAAGAGGGCGAAGATGCGCTACGGGGCCTGGTACCTGCGCCCCAGCTTGTGGAGAAAGCAACGAGCGGATGAGCCCCTGCTGGACCCCAAGGTCTGCGAGGCCCGGGGTGAGCGGCTCAGTGAGGAGCAGGAGAAGCAGGTGTGCACGTGTGCTGGGAGGCACTGAGTGCTGAGTCCCGCCCATCCCGGGGGGGGGGGGGAGGCAGGGGCTCCCCGGGGCGGGGGTGGTGGGGGAGGCAGGGGCTCCCCGGGGCGGGGGTGGTGGGGGAGGCAGGGGCTCCCCGGGGCTGGGGGAGGCAGGGGCTGGGGGGGGGGAGGCAGGGGCTGGGGGGGGGGAGGCAGGGGCTCCCGGGGCTGGGGGAGGAGTGACCGGCAGGACTTGAAATCAGCTTCCTGGTAAACGCTGCGGAGTCTCTAAGGCTGCGATTACCAGCCCGGCCCACCGTGGAGACTGCCCCGAGGCAGGCTCCGCTCCGTGCTGCTGTCACGGTTACCCGCTTAGGGTGGGGGAGTCTGGGGGGACTCTCCTCTTCTACCAGCCAGAGACAACTGCCAAAGAATTCCAAGTTTCAACTGGAAATTTTCTCCCTTCCTCCTCCCCTCTCTACCTTTCTCCCTCCCTTTCCCCCCCTCGTTCTCTCCTCCTCCTCCTCCTCCTCTACCCCTTCCTCTCCTCCTCCTCCCTGTTCTATCCCTTCCTCTCTCTCCCCCCCCCCCTCTCCCTCTCCTGTGGGAGTACTGTGCCGGTACTGGGTCTTGAACTCAGGGACTGGATGCTATCCTTCAGGTTTTTTGTCCAAAGGCTCCGCACTGTACCACGTGAACCACGTTTGGATATTGGGTGGTTAATGGAGATGAGTCCCGTAGGCTTTTCTGCCCCGCAGGCTTTGGACCACAGCCCTCCGCTCTCGGCCTCCTGAGATCTTGGGAAAGGCCTCTGTAGCCTTCAGCAAAATCACAGAATCTGTTTGGGAGGGGGGGGGGGAAGGGCAAGAGTTAAGGAGTGAGCTTGCAATACACACACACACAGCACTGCGCTGGATCCTCCCGGAGGAGGGCCGTGTGCGTGCGCGTCCCCATGTCTGCTGGTCATCCAGCGCTGACACTTCCACATGGGAATGCCACGCGACGCTTTCCCAGGACTCAGAGGAGAGCTCTACTGTGCTTCAACAGACAGAAAACACGTCTCCCAGATAACAGACACAAACACACTTGAGAAAGGTAGAGCTCCGTGCAAAGCGGGTTTAACATTCCTGTCACCAGCCCCCCTTCTCTCCCCTACGCTGGAGGCCCGGCCAGCCACAGTGGTCACCGCAGTGGTCATTTTAGCTTGTCCGGTGCAGGGTATAAATTCTTACTTTCCGGATGACACAGATTTGTGAGTTCTACATACTTCTGTAAGTTTCATAATAATATAAAATCATGTTTAGCAGAATTGCTCAGAGCATGGTTCTTAGGCCTGCCTATGTTTATGGAAATCTAATATGTAACAAAAAAGCACATAAAATTATTTTCCTTGCACTTTTTTTTTTTTTTTTTTTTTTTGGCCAGTCCTGGGCCTTGGACTCAGGGCCTGAGCACTGTCCCTGGCTTCTTCTTGCTCAAGGCTAGCACTCTGCCACCTGAGCCACAGCGCCACTTCTGGCCGTTTTCCATCTATGTCGTGCTGGGGAATCGAACCTAGGGCTTCATGTGTAGGAGGCGAGCACTCTGCCACTAGGCCATGTTCCCAGCCCTCGTTGCACTTTTTGTGTGTGAGTGTGGCACTCCTGTGGCTTAACCTCAGTGCCTGGGTGCTGTCCCTGACCTCAAGGCTAGTGCTCTACCATCGACTAACAGCTCCACTTCCAGATTTTTTGGTGCGTAGTTAGAGATAAAGAGTCTCACACACTTTCTTGCTGGGGCTGGTTTTAAACTGTCATCCTCAGATCTTTGCCTCCTGAGTAACCAGGATTATATGGCTCGAGACACCAGCTTCTAGTTTCACTTTTAGATGTAACAAAACTTTACTCAGGACATTAAGATCTGAGGATCAAGGTTCAAAGCCAGTCTGGGTAGACAAGTCCATGAGACTCTTATCTCAAATAAACGCCCCCCCATACCCTCAGGCCCTAAGTTCAGGCCCCATGACCAGCACACACGCCTGTGTACACTCCCCCCCCCACAGTAACAATTTTTCTAGATGAATTAATTTTTTGTGTGTGTCAGTAGAGAGATGAATTATTTTTTGTGTCAGGACTTGAACTCAGGGCCTGGGACTTGTCCCTAAGGTTTCTGCTCAAAGCTGTTGTTCTACCACTGGAGCCTTGCCTCTGCTTCCTGAGTTACATATTTTGTTTGCTTGTTCTGTTTTTTCCAGTCCTGGGGCTTGGACTCAGGGCCTGAGCACTGTCCCTGGCTTCTTTTTGCTCAAGGCTAGCACGCTGCCACTCTAGCCATAGCACCACTTCTGGCTTTTTCTATCTATGTGGTGCTGAGGAATCGAACCCAGGGCTTCATGTATACGAGGCAAGCTCTCTTGCCACTAGGCCATATCCCCAGCCCCTGAACTAAATATTTTAAGACAAAAAATAGTTACCAACTTCTGCTTTAATCTGTGTAGAAATACTCCTTTTTAAGTCTATCCTTTCTGGGTATCTTTGAAGGCCTCTACATTGCACATTAAAAAATGAGAAGGTGAGGCTGGGAACGTGGCTTAGCGGTAGGTTGCTCTCCTTGCATGCATGAGGCCCTGGGTTCAATTCCCCAGCACCACATAAACAGAAAAGGCCAGAGGTGGCGCTGTGGCTCAAGAGGTAGAGTGCTAGCCTTGAGCAAAAAGAAGCTCAGGGACAGTGCTCAGGCCCTGAGTTCAAGCCCCAGGACTGGCAAAAAAAAAAAAAAAAAGATGGGGGGCAGGGGGAGGAGGAAGGCCTTGCTCTAGAAAGTGATAGAGAAGTTTATAGGAAACGAATCAAGTTTCAATAAATGGAAAGCGAGTCATCTCTAGGGAGACTGTGAGGATGACTTTTACTTCACTTCCGTTTTCGATGACTTGTCAAGGGCTTGAAGCATTAAGGTCACTGTTCCAAGATTGGGGGAATGTTTACTGAGTTACCTTAGATCTGTAGGCCACAGTTTCCCGGCCTGGGCAGGTAAGTTAAGGATCTGTTTGTTTCAGAACTATTTGCCCACCCACTTTAGGCTAAAATAAAGTAAGTTATTAATCTTGAGGTGAGTAGAATACTAAAGGCCCATCCTACACAGTCCATGATCTTAGTGAGCCACATAGGCTGGTTAGGAAATTTTAATTACTATGTTTTCTCTCACAGACCTTGTGATCCCATCCTCCATTTTAGCTTTCCTTTGTATTTCTCCATCATTCTTGGCTAATTGTCACCTCTCTTTGCCCCCTCAAGGGCTGAGTCTGCGATTGTGCAGGGAATGGCTACTTCCTGCCGGTTTGTCTCCCAGGCCTGGGTTTGAGGCCTGCTCTGTCTGCGGGGACAGCAGAGACGGCTGGATCCGAGGTTCTGGGTGACCAAGGGGAGCCTCGTGGGAGGGGTGGCATCTTTGGAGGATCACAACCAGCTCTAGTTGTGTCTACAGAGGAGGAACCAGAGAGCAGGACAGACGGGGGCCGGGGCGACGCAGCAGCCAGTGCAGCAGCAGAGGAAGATCCCACGGACAATCCAAACTAGGCACGAGAGTAAAGCACTGCTGCTTTCCTTCACCCTGTAACGCTAGATAACCACGAGGACAGGGGACTCCCAAGCTCCTGGCAGCATCACACATGGGGTGATGCGGTCTCAGCGCTACTGGCTGGAATAGGAACGCTCCAGCGAGTTCTACTTGGAGCACCCGTGTTGTCTCGTGCTATAGTAGGTGATGGAAAATGACTTAAACTGAAAACACTCACCTAACCTCTGAGAGCCATAAAACCGCCCTTGCCTCAGACCTGGCTGAAGTGCAATCACCTCCTGCCCCCTTCCCGAACAGGCCCTGCCCTTGTGAAAGAGATAACCCGTGCAAGGAGGGAGCTACCATTTGTTGACATGTCTGCCAAACACAGATGCTTCCCTATAACTCAAGATTCATCTCTGCAGAAAGGTCCCCTCCCCTCTTCCCACCTGGCCCTCCTTCCTGTGACAGACTGTCCCAGACCCTGCCCCGGCTGACCGCACTCCGCCTGAGAAAAGGAAACCTCAGCTGCGAGAGAGCCGTCATTGTCTCTCTGGACCATCTGGAAGACTCTGGTATCCCCCTCGGGCTTCTAGCCGAAATAGAAGTCTGCGGGGGCCAGCCCAGGCAGGAAATCTGTGAGACCCTCGTCTCCAATAGACCCCCAGAAAACTGGAAGTGTAGCTGCAGCTCAGTGGTAGAAAGCTCGCCTTGAGCCAAAGAGCTCAGGGACAGTGCTCAGGCTCCATGACCGGTGGCATTTGCTTGCAGCCTGTTCTTTATTCTAATACCCTCATGACACAGTTTCCTTACAGTCAGGCTGTCGAGGCCCAGCTGGGTTGGAAGTGTTCCAGTCATGTCATCTTGACCTGAAGGTTTAGTAGAGCGGCCCTTGTGGTCACGTGTAGTTTTATAGCCTGGAGCCAAAGGAAACAAACTTGGCTAAAACATGAACAAGTTGAGGGCCATTTAGGAGGTGGTGAGCATCAGGGGTTTTCTGGGATCTCTAGGAATAGTGGATGATATAAAGATATGCATGCGGGGCTGGGGATGTGGCCTAGTGGCAAGAGTGTTTGCCTCGTATACACGAAGCCCTGGGTTCGATTCCCCAGCACCACATATATAGAAAAGGGCCAGAAGTGGCGCTGTGGCTCAAGAGGCAGAGTGCTAGCCTTGAGCAAAAAGAAGCCAGGGACAGTGCTCAGGCCCTGAGTCCAAGGCCCAGGACTGGGAAAAATAAAAATAAAAAAGATGTGCGTGCATGGGGCGGGGGGAGGGGGGAAAATGAGGGAGGAGGTAACAAGTTGGATAAGAAATGGACCCACGGCCTTAAGTATGAAACTGTAGCCCCTCGGTACTTCACTTTGACAAAAGCAAGATGTGCATGCAGTGGGTAGGGAGACAATGCTTGTGAACCACTTCCTCTCAAACTCCCAGCTTGGCTTTCTGTGAAAGCCTGAAAGCCAGGCTGGGAGTCCCAAAAGGACGGAGCGCGTGGGAGGCCTTCCTCCAGCATACTCCCAGAGCACAGAGCCGTTCCGGAAAGGTCAGTCCCCGCTCCACGGGAATTCCCCCGTGTCCTGGGTGTGGGCTAATTCTACCCTAAGCTGCATGGGAGCCTGGGCGTAGACTAAGGGTCATGCAAATTGTAGGCTGTTTAGCTCCAGTTCCCACGTGTGTACAAAATATTTCTCAGGTTGAAGTCGATACCTGACTTTCTGCACATGCTTCCCCATACCAAACCAATGAACCCCTTTTTAACGGACCCCTGGGGTCTATCTGAAGCTGACGAAGAGCGACAGGTCCCCTGGGGCCCCAACCTCAATTCCGCCCTCTCCCTTATCGCCTCGCTTGGTTGGGGCAGATTAAGGGGCACATGGCAGCTGGCAACATTTTTTCTTTTCCTAGTCCCTGGGGCTTGAACTCAGGGCCTGTGTTCTGTCCATGAGTTTTTGCACAAGGCTAGTGCTCTGCTACTTGAACCACAGATCCACTTTTTGCCTTCATGGTGCTAATTGGAGATGATTAGAGTTTTGGGGATTTTTCTGCCCAGGCTGGCTTTGATCCCCTACCCTGGGATTGCTGCCTCCTGAGTAGCTAGATTGCAGGTGTGAGCCACCAGCGACCCCACAGCCCGCAGGGACATGCCCTAATAACAAGAGAAGACCATACTTAAACTAAGGTTTGTTTGAGGTGGGGTCTGAGAATCCCAGCGTTTTAGGAAGATTAGGACAGTAGGGGCAGAAGGTCTGGGGGGCGGGGGAAGGTTCCATAAAAGGGAAAGAAAAGCTTGGAGGTTTATCTTCTGAGAACTCTGGAATGTTTTTCATAAGGAACCAAAGTGCCCAACCCTGCTGAATCAAACAGCCAACCTGAAGAGAACTGCCCAGGGGAGAAGGCCGGCTAGAGATCTGAGTCAGAGCCAGTAGGAGAGAGTGACTGAGATCAAAGTCCCTGCGGTGTGGAGACTGACAACAGCCCCTTGGTTTGCTTCAACCTCGACTAGGAGGGGACAAGAGGCTCCTCCGCAGATCTGGTCTAAAGCCGGCACAGGGACGGCAGTCACAGTGCAAATGCCCTCTCTCCTTCCTTCCTTCTTCCCGTGTCCTTCCCTCCCTTTTCTCCTCCTTCCCTTCCTCCTCCCTCTCCTCTGCTCCCCTCCCCGCTTCACGATACAGGGTCTCACTTGCTCAGACTGACCCAGAACTGATGACCCTGGGTTACCCTCCCCAGCACTGGAATTATGGGTTTATACTACCATCCTAGACGAAGCAGTGATTTAAAATGAAATGCTTTCTCGGTGTTCTTTAACCTCCTCTCTTAGGATGAGCTACTGGCACACCTTCATGGACCCGCCGCCTTCAAGGATTTCATCATACGCAAAGGCTACAAGATGCCCAGGGTAAGGAGAGATCCTTTGGGGGCTCTGCTGGGGGTTCCCAAATCTTGGGTGCTGATGAGACAGGGTTAGTACCTGACGGTACCAGAGCTGAGGACACAGGGTCAGTACCTGATGGTACCAGAGCTGAGGACACAGGGTTAGTACCTGACGGTACCAGAGCTGCGGACACAGGGTTAGTACCTGACGGTACCAGAGCACCCGTCTCACTGACATCCACCCAAACTCGCCACCATGTGGGAAAGATCATGCTTTTCCCAGACAGGGATTGCAAATAGTCGGCGAGTTTGGCTTCTCAGTCAAGATGGAGCCCGCCGCCAGCGCAGCTCACGCCAAGTCCTGCAGGCTTTGTCCCTTAATTCCTACTTCCTGCAAGCTGTTTTATTGATGAGGGATTTAAGCTGGGTGCCAGGGGCTCGCTCGTACCTGTCACCCTAGGAAGCTAAGAACTGGAGGCTTCAGAGCCAGACGAGGGAGAAAAGTCCCCAACCAACTCTCAGACGAATGGTCCCAGGGCTGAGCGATCGCGTGCCAGCCATGAGCAAGGGAGCGGAGAGCACGAGGGCCCGAGCTCAAGCTCTGGTACTGGGACACACACACCACGCGCAGGTGTGCACATGCACACCCGCACACACAGAAAAAGTGTTATAGTCAGTGAGATACGTGCATATCTACACGCTGTCATTACTTCAATCTGTAAGTGATCATTCCTTTCCTTACCCAGGGTGTATCCGCTGTTCACGGCCTCATCCCTCCAATCCCAAGGGTGGGGTCCCAGGCCTTGAACCGCGGAGATCCGCAGCCTAAGGGGGGGGGGGGGGGGCTGAGCCGGACTTTGGCACAGGACCAGTGTGGATCCAATCAGAATATTTCTGATGCTCACAGCATCACGTTGTACAGTAGCGTGAGAGCCCGAAAAGCCAAGTTGTGAGACGCAAAAGGATCGGGGTGTTAGAAGGCCTTCTCCCAACACACTCTCTCTCAGTCAGTCAATCCTGTCTTTACAGGAATCCAGATCTATTTCGGGTGTGGGAGCCTGGGAGTAAACCAAGGTTTTGAAAATTGTAAGCTGTTTACTGTTTAGCTCTAGTTCCCCAAATAAGGAGATCATCTACCTCTTGTATGTATACAAAACGTTGTCACAGGGCTGGGAGTGTGGCTTAGCGGTACAGTGCTTGTCTAGCATGCATGGAGCCCTGGGTTTGATACCTCAGTACCACATACACAGAAAAAGAGGCGCAGGCCCAGGCCCTGAGTTCAAGCCCAAGACTGGTTAAAAAAAAAAAAAAAGCATTGTGGCATGTTGAAGTCTGTACCTTCCTTTCTGCACATGCTCCCCTTGGGATCTGAAGCTGGCAGAAAGCTACAGGACCCCTGGTACCCAACCCTCAGTTCCGCCATCTGCATTCAGTTCCACCCGCCTGCATTACTGCCTTGCTCCAGGCTGCAGGTTGCCCGTCCAAGGAGGGCTGCAACAGTGATGTACACTTCCGATGTTGGCTAAGGACCAACAGCTGCCAGAGTCCAATGGATCAGGATTCCATTTGTCTAGTGTACAGTTATATGTCAGAGTGTGAGATGGAATGTACAATTATGCAATTTTTGCTTGGCAATCTAATGAAGGGTCTTTTTTTTATATTTTAGTTCCTTGAGAAGCTAGATGTTGGGAAGAAAAGCGACTCTGAATTCGATAAGACTCCTACTAAACTCACCTGAGCACAGAAGAATGCTGGGCAGACGATGAGGCGTGTTACCGACTGTGGACGTGGCTCGCACTCGCATTTTCAACATTCAGAACAAGTGTGCGTCGGGCTGGGATGTAAGACTCGCTGAGAAACTTCTATAAGCGTTAGGCTACTACCTGCAAACGGTCCTCAGTGGCTTTCTACCAACTAGGAGGTCAACATTTGTCTAGAGTCTTTCTACATTTTCATATTGTTGTGACTATGATGGAAGTATATCAATTGGTTGTAAAAGTAAATAAAGTAAAAATAAGTCAGAATTATTCAGTTGAAGCTAGCAAGGTATTAATTTTCCCTGGTTTTGAATGAGTGCCTCTTTTCTTTACAATATTAATTTATTTCATGTTGAGTTGGGTGTGTTAGTCTTAATAATAAATGAGTACCTAAAATATAAGGTTAAAAACTCAGAAAATTCAATGACAATGCAAGATACCATATTTTGATTGCTTTTTAAGAATCATTTTTATTGGGGCTGGGAATGTGGCTCAGCGGTAGAGTGCTCGCCTAGCATGCATGAACCCCTGGGTTCAATTCCTCAGTACCACATAAACAAAAAAAGCCAGAAGTGGCGCTGTGGATCAAGTGGTAGAGTGCTAGCTTGAGCAAAAGAAACTCAGGGACAGCGCCCAGGCCCTGAGTTCAGGCTCCTAGACTGGCAAAACCAATTATTCCAGGCGCTGGTTGCTCATGCCCGTAAGCCTAGCTGCTCAAAAGGTTGAGATCTAAGGACTGTGGTTCAAAGCCAGCCTGGGCAGGAATGTCTGTGAGACTCTTCTCTTCAATTAGCCATCAAAAAGCTGGAAGTAGAGCTGTGGCTCAAGTGGTAGAGTGCTAACCTTGAGCACAAGAAAGCTCAGGGACAGCACCCAAACGCAGAGTTCAAGTCCCAGGACTGGTACACACAAAATACTTATTTTTATTAAAAATATTAATGCTTATGTTAGGAAAACTAGAAAATGTAGACTAGCAAAAAGGATATGGAAAATGGCAGTAATTCCTGCTAGAGTCGGCAACTCTTTACTTGTTGGAATAAACCCTTCTCGATCCTTTTGTATGAAATACCTGGATAACTTAATCAAAAGAGGAAAATATTGACAGGATATTTGGGTTCCCCAGACTCCTGTTCCGGAAGGCCAGGTTTTGGGTTGGTCCTACCATGAACAGCACTGAGCTGGCGCAAATCTGTCTCTGGATGCCCGGGGCGGGTCACCCACAGGGGGGCCACCATTGAAGCTGGGTGACATCGCCATCGACGTCATTGCCAGCCACCTGCCCCCTAGGGATTCTGTCCACTTCGTCTCCCAACCGCAGCTAAGGAGTTCGGCGGCACGTGCGTCCGATGTCTAGGAGAGGAGTAGGCAGAGAAGGGCAGTGTATCTAGGCCTTCTGCGTGCGGACGGGAGAGGATGCTACCTCGTAGCTTTGGGAGTCCACATGGCTCCCTGCAGGTGGAGCCTGGATGAGGAGCCCCGATGAGGAGCCCCTTAAACGGGCAGCGCTAACCCGGCGCTGGTGGCTCGCGCCTGCAATCCTAGCTACTCAGGAGGCTGCGATCGGAGGAGCACAGTTCAAAGCCCGGGCAGGAAAACCTGTGAGGCTCTTATCTCCAACGAAGCCTCGGAAAACTGGAAGTGGCTCTGGGGCTCACAGAGGTAGAGCCCTAGCCTTGAGCAAAAGAGCTCGAGGACAGTGCCCAGATCCAGAGTTCAAGCCCCATAACTAACAACAACCAGTCTATAGATACAGATATACATATAGATATGCAGTACTGACGTGTCCCCCGCCCTGCTTTTTTTCCATCACAAAAGCGTAGTCTGGAAGCGCAGTGAATGAACATGGGCCTCGAATGGGTGAGGCCCTAGCTTTCCTCTCCACACCAAAGGAAACCACCACCACCACCACCACCGAGGATCTTCTTCATCACTGCACGGACCTCCAAGTACACAATTACTGGGAGAATGGCCATTTGTCCCCTGGGTCTGTTACGATCCCATCCCAACATTTTACGATGAACTAAGTACATTACAAATCTGCTTGTCAGAAACACACTGGTGACTGGGAAAGTGATAGGAAAAGAAGACACTCTTGGGAAAAAATGGTATCTACGAGGCTGCAAGAAAGCATGCATACGTCTGGGAGCTAGTGGCTCGTGCCTCTTCATGGTTCTAGGGCAGCCCAGGCAGGAAAGCCCACAAAACGCTTATCCCCACTATTTCAACAAAAAGCTGAAAGCAGAGTTGTGGCTCAAGTGGTAGACTGTTAGCCTTGACAAAAAAGCTCAGGGACAGCATCCAGGCCCTAAGTTCGAGCCCCAGTATAGGCACCCCCGCCCCCAAGAAAGAAAAGAAAGTGTATAAATATATATTCAGGGCTGGGAATATGGCTTAGTGGTAGAGTGCTTGTCTTGCATGCATGAAGCCCTAGGTTCGATTCCTCAGCGCCACATATATAGAAAAAGCCAGAAGTGGCGCTGTGGCTCAAGTGGCAGAGTGCTAGCCTTGAGCAAAAAGAAGCCAGGGACGGTGCTCAGGCCCTGAGTTCAAGCCCCGGGACTGGCAAAAAGAAAAAAAAATGCTGGGCATTAATGCTGGGTACCTGTCACATGATTGCTCCCTGTGTCACGACCAGACTGCTGTATTTGCTACTTCCTAGCAAAAGCCAAGATCTGTTTCTTAAAAGGAGCCCCAGCATTTACGGTTCTGCTGCAGATCTCTGAGGGCCTGTGTTAGCAGTCTCTCTCTCTCTCTCTCTCTCTCTTAGGAACACGAGTCAAAGGCCAGCCAGCAGCCATGTCCCGCACTGGTGCTTCAAGCACGCTGGCTGCACTGGCTCCCGGGGCAGAATTCCCGGCGAGGCAGCAAACCTTCTCAGCATCGTGTCTCCAGCGCGGGCGGCTTCTCAGATGACTAGGGAAAGGCGCTGAACCAGCATGTCTAAAGCTGGCCACCTCACCACTTCTTGGCCTGTTGGCTAATGTCAAGTGTAAAGCTGCCTTCCAGAATCCGGAGCTCCCTGCTGTGCGGTGGTTCTGACACCCAGACATGATTGACATAAAAAACACAGGGCAGGGAGAATGGTACTGAACTCACTGTCAACTGGCAAGTGCCGAGTGAATTACTGCTTTTGTTTAAAATATCATTTATGTAGCTGTGCGGGTATGTAATTTAAGTTTTAATTATGGTGTTTAACAGCCAGCTCTCTAAATGCTTGAGATTTTGTCAAGTGTTTGTTTTTGTTTGTGGTGAGGCTTGAACTCAAGCCTTGGGCACTGACCCTGAGCTTGTTGCTCAAGGCTAGCACTCTACCACTTGAGCCACAGCGCCCCTCCTGGCTTTCGAGCAGTTGATGGTGAAAGGCTATGTCCCGGCCATCGCGGGGGACCATGCGTCAGGGACAGGGGAAGAAGGTTCGTGAGGAGGTTTATTCGTGGGGCCAAATCTCCCACGGGAGAGGGAGCCACAAGGCAGCAGGCTGGCTTCTGCCCCTTCTCCCGGTGGCAGCTCTGGGGCTAAAGGGGAAGTAGGTGGGTCTGAAGGGTGAGCGGGGTGGCCCCTTACAGCTCTAGGGCAGGGAGTTTAGGCATGGGTGGGTTGGGGGCTAATGGGAGGAGCTGAGGACGGGGGAGGGGGGAGGCTAACAGATTGGAGATAAGAATTTCTGGGGGGTTTTCTGCCCCAGCTGGCTTTGAACCTTGATCTTCAGATCTCAGCCTCCTGAATAGCCAGGATTACAGGTGTGAGCCACCAGTGCCCTGCCTGATTTCCGTTTTTGTTGTTGTTGCCAGCCCTGGGGCCTTGGACTCAGGGCCTGAGCACTGCCCCTGCCTTCTTGTGGCTCAAGGCCAGCTCTCTACCTCTTGAGCCACATCGACACTTCCGGCTTTTTCTGTGTATGTGGAGCAAAAGAATCGAATCCAGGGCTTCATGCATGCAAGGCGAGCGCTCTACCGCTAAGCCACATTCCCAGCCCCTGATTTAGGTATTTTAAAAAATAGGGTCTTGATTTTACAACAGGCCAGCCTGGACTGTAATCCTCTTGTTTATATGCTTTCCATATAATTGAGATGACAGGCATACACTACCACATCTTCTCTAATGGATGAGGGATGTTGCAATATCATTGTTTTAATTTGCAGTTCTCCGATTACCAGTGATTTTTATTAACATTTCTGTATGTATTATGTTTATTCTACCAGATGCTCCTGTGAGGTTTTTTTGCTTATTTTTGTTTTGTTTTTATGTTCCAGGTTTTTTTCTGAGTGTGGAGGTCTGAGCAGACGCTGGATCTCACGTCTTTTTTCTTGGAAGGGTTTGTTGTATAGCTGGATACTAATCCTTAGCCAGTTGTGTTTGTTCTGTTTTGAGAAAGGATCTCACCGATTTGAGATTATGTAGCTCAGGCTTGCTTAGAATTCAAATACTGAGATTACAGGTGTGTACTGCTATACTTAGTTCCCTTTTCAGGTTTAGACAACACAAACCTCTCCTCTTAGTCTGGAACTATTTGGTGTCTATAGCACACTTCATTAAATGCTGTCATAGTTTGATGACATTAAAAAAAAAACCCTCCTCTGTTAGGCAATACGTTCTTGATAAATCCTTGAATTTTATTGTCTTGGGGTTGTGGTTTTTCCATTTCCATTTCAGATCATGTGGAGATGAGTTTACACCACACAAAGTTCTCATCCAGCTCCACTTTTCTCTGTATAGCAAGGCAAACTGTCCAGCACAGATTCTTTCCTTGATGATTTCATCATTTAGCAAACAGCTCGGCCTGGAGTCTATTCTGGAACTAAGATTAGTCAGAGATTTGCAAACAGTGGCAGGCAGAAAATGTCTCTGGGAAACCTGACCCTGGGCGGCTCCGACGTGACTGCCTGGCAGAGCGGCTTTGCTTGTGGAGAATGTCAAGTGGAGGGCCGGGAGCAAGGGTTTGACCCGAGGGACAGCTGGTGGTGGGGATGAACTCACCCCAGGAAGCTGGGCTGTGGAGGCGGGATTGCAGCACAGAAGGGCACGTCTGAAACTCACCGCAAGCTTGGGAGACGCCCACCGGGGTTCTCTGGTTCACACACCCAGAGTTGCCTGCTCATTACTAAACTCTGTGCCTTGAACTTTGGACATGGTTTCATAGCAGTTAGGATGCAGTGTAGTTAGAGTTTCAGATTGTGGGACCTGAGGTTAGAGTACTGGGTTCAAATCGCAGTCAACTTGTTCACTAAGCTGAATGACCTTCACAGATTATTCCTGAGTGAATCCCCCGGAAGCCCTTGGCCTAATGCCAGCATTTGCAAGGCAGCCAGGAAACAACAACAACAAAAGAGGCCAATTGAAGACAGACTTGTCATTCCCGGGAATAGGAAGAATGATCAAACTCTGGCCCTCCATGAATTCATGATCGAAAGAGGCGATGAGACAAATTACAAGTCATTATTTCCATCATATGAAAAAAATCACAGTATGCAGAGTTTCAGTGAAAGAAGATGTGCCAGGCGGGCGCCGGTGGCTCACGCCTGTCATCCTTGTTACTCAGGAGGCTGAGGTCTGAGGATCGCAGTTTGAAGCCAGCCTGGGCAGGAGTGAAACTGTGGCTCAAGTGGCAGAGTAAGAAAGCTAAGAAAAGGCACTCGGGGCCTGAAAGCAAGCCCCACTATGGCACAGAAAGCAAGCAAGCAAGGAACAGAAAGAAAATCGAGAGGGAGAGAGAGAGAGAGAGAGAGAGAGAGAGAGAGAGAGAGAGAGAGGGGCACAGACACACAGACAGAGGAGAGAAAGAGGGGAGAGACAGAGGACAGACAGACGACAGGAGAGAAGGGGGGGAGGGAGACAGGGAGACAGAGAGACGGAAACAGAGACAGAGACAGAGACAGAGAGGGAGAGCGAGGAAGGAAGGAACAGAAAAAGAGAAAGCCGAAGTGGAGGCATTGGGGGTGTGGAGGGCAAGGTCAAGCCGGGGTGGTGGTTTGCGGGAACACGGAACCTGATGAGGCCCCCGTTTGGCTACGCACAGGTAATTGTGAATATGTGTGAATGTATGTGTGTGAATGAATGTGTGAGTGTGTGAATGTGCGTGTCAGTGTGCGTGAGTGTGTGTATGTGTGTGAATGTGTATGAATGTGTGAGTGTGTGTGCGTGTGTGAATGTGCGTGTCAGTGTGCATGTGCGTGTGTGAATGTGTGTGTGAATGTGTGTATGTGTATGAATGCGTGAGTGTGTATGTGTGTGAATGTGTATGAATGAGTGAGTGTGTGAATGTATGTGTATGAATGTGTCAGTGTGCGTGTACGAATGTGTGTGCGTGTCAGTGTGCGTGTGCGAATGTATGTGTGAGTGTGAATGTGCGTGTGTGAGTGTGAA
>NC_063175.1:59847908-59853411 GCF_023159225.1 Perognathus longimembris pacificus | reverse complement strand
ACTACCTTTCTTCGTTCTTTCACTTACTTACTGTTACGGTGATACACGACACGCTGTCACAGGGTGGGCCTTGGGTACGTCTCCTATGATGTTGGGGTTCTGGACACCCCCTTTCTCCACCCACGGGGAGAATGGTAACCACAAACCCTATGAAAGAGCACTCAGCCTGGCCCTCCGCCAGCGGAAGGCCAAAGGCGTGCTCACATGGGCAAGCGCTAACTTGAGGACGGGTTGCTGAAGCTTCCCCTCCCCCCAGCCCCCCCACATGTTAGCGAGGGCGGAGGCGAAAAGGAAGGCATCAGGGACACGCTGCGGCGGTGGAATGCGTCTCAAAAACCTTTAATATGGAAGGGCACTTATATAGAAGTAATGGCGGGAAAGAAAGGGGGCTGGACAAAGGGTCAGTCATAGGCTAGGGGTCACGTTCATCAAGTGACATCGAGAAACCTCCCTTTGTGGGCGGGACAACCCCATCATGGTGGCACGCGCGTGTTCACCTCCCAAGGGGTGGAGGTCAGAAGGTGGGAGGGACTTCCATTGTCCCAAGGCTGGTGGAAGGGCAGTCTTTCCCAGGACATAGTGATCCCCAACACTATGACGGTTGTTACCTACTCACTCATTCACGATGCACCCTTTCACTCTCACACCATAAATTCTTATGTGCATTTACAACACTAACTTCTGTGAGTTCGGCTTCGGTCGGTTATCTTCTTCTCCTGTCTATCGTTTTTGGTATTATTGATTTATTTTTTTGGCCTGTACTGGCCCTTGGACTCAGGGACTGAGCACTGTCCCTCCCTTCTTCCCGCTCGAGGCTAGCACTCTGACACTTGAGACACAGCGACCCTTGTGGCCGTTTTCTGTATAAGTGGTGATGGGGGATCGAACCTAGGGCCTCGTGTGTCCGACGTGGGCACTCTTCCCGATAGGCTATATCCCCGGCCACTGTCTACCGTTTCAGATACTCCCATTCAGTTACGCGGATCAAATAACGGGACGCACGGTGTCCGGTGTGCTCATATGGCACGTGATCACGGATGTCCTTTGCCGATACGACTTCTGGGTCTTTGCGGTACGTGACTCATACGTAAAGGATCACGGACTGCACGCTCCTACGTGGCTGCGAATCGTCCGCTTTAGATTGCATTGCCAATGCGCTTTCTGAATTACGCTGTGAAGGGGAGAGGTGGGGTTCCGTGATATCAACAATACAAGGGGGAATTATCAAGTGACGCACTTGAGGACAGACATTATGCGGCGAGGGAGGAATGAAGGAGGAATGACGTTTCCACAGGCTTGCGGCTACGATAGCCCTAGAACTGAGGATAACCATCCGTGGGTACAGAATACATACACCGGGTTCGGGGTGGACCAGGGTGTCAGATGTCGGGGATTGATACAAACATGACACTGCATGCAGCACTGATATTCATAGGTTATTACAGGACAGGGGCTGACACAAAACAATACACCTCAGCAAGCAACGAGGTTGGCGGGGTGGATCCCTACGCCTACACGTAGGGAAAGACAATAATTAAAGGAGGGAGGCTCCTTGCTACGGCACTAAGCGTGACTCAAAATTGATTGGTGCCAGGGACAGAGGAGGCTGGGGTTTCTACCACAGACACGGAAAGTCGGGTGAGAGAACTAGGATTCCCTCGCACGACGCACGATATTCGGAGAAGATTCGGGGTAGGGAGACCGCTGGGCAACGATCACTGTGGGAAGGGATGAAGGGGGGTGCGTGCTTTCTGAGGGAGGGGATGGAAAAACTGGGGGGGGGGGGGACGGAACGCTTCGGGGGACCGGCGTTTCAGCTGCCGGGGATGGAAGACCGGGATCAGGGTTATTATGACGGTGGGGGATGGCGGTGAGCGGGGTGAGGGATGGCGGAAAGAGGATTACGAAAATGGGGGACACCGTGGAACGAGGTGACGGTTGACGTGGGACAGGTCAAAAACGGCCTGGGCGACACTGCCGCGAGGGTTGCCGGTGCTCACATACGACCGTGGGGTGGGGGCGGGGGCTGGATTTACTTTTCATCCGGATTTCGAGGAGAACACTAGCTATAGGATAACACTTCACAGTCACTTTAAGGCACGTGGTACTGTGGAAGGAAGACGGGGATACCGAATACCAACTTCAGCACGATATTACAAACAAAAGGTATACGCTCTAAAGAGGTTCTGGGGCTAACACCCAAACACATTGATCTGCTAGCCCAAGATTACCAAGACACAAGACACCGAAAAGAAGGTCAGAAAATATAATATTTATGCGAATACAGAAAAAGGGAAAAGCCATCAATAACATAATGAATATAGAAACAGAAGCATATAACACACACGGTAACTGATCATTCATGAACATATGACTGAAAATGAAACAAAGGACATAATAAACACCGTGGCATTCAATGTTAAAACAACAAGGTCTCTTTTCACGTGTGCGTGAGGGTGTGTTTTCAATGACAGCCGATAAAATACAGTCCTCGGAATCAACGAGTTCAGGGAGCAATGAAGCGGAGGCCGTGTGTGATGGAGTACACCACGAGATGCACATGTGGCCACATTCATCCTCGACGTGCAAAGCCACATCATTTCATTCCTCATCTCAGAAAACGCAGACACAAGAGTGATTCTTCTCTTTGGTACGACATGGGTGTCAAGGAACCTGATAGAAGGAAAGACACAGGGGATTACTAAAGTGAACAGGATTGAAAGACATGCAGTCAAACAGTAACCGTGCATGAAGACAAAAGACTGCGTGGACACAACAGATGACCGTGCCTATAAGGAAATCACGACGACACGATCACTTCATGCATGACATTTACATTACATTGGATGCACAATGCGGGTTCGTCTATGCAAACATTTTAGGGTAAAAAGAAACGAGAAAGACCACACGAACACTGTGAACTACTCAGAATCTTTCTTGTGTTCGAAACCACACAAAACCGGTGATAATCACTCAGTTGGAAAACACTGTAGGACCTAAACACACTATTGCCCACGGTTTGGATTGCACATGGTAAAACATAACATGCCGCACATTATCACACAAAACGTGAGATGAAACAAGAATGACCAACAAGATAAGGAATACGTGACACCACTACTTTCAACTAATTATTCGTACACGGGTACAGCTCAACATTTAAACTATCATTAATGGCTTCAAAATGCAATACAAAATAAAATACAACGACACATTAGGAACTTGAACTTACGGTTCCAAGCTATACAGGGAAAACCACACCGGCTTTGACTTTGACACGTCAGACGTCTCGTGATAAGTTTCATTCGGACAGGTATCGACTGCTTGACACTATTTTATTTTACTTTATTTTATTTTTTATTTTTTATAACTGAGCTTTTTTTTCTCTCACATTTTCATTATCAAACTGACGTACAGAGAGGATACAGTATCATACCTTGGGCATTGCATACATTTCTTGTACTGTTTGTTGCCTTGTCACTCAGGCCCCCCTCCCTACCACCATTTCCCTCCCACCCACCACGGTGTTCAGTTCACTTACACCAAACAGTTTTGAAAGTATTGCTTTTGCAGTCGTTTCTCTTTTTTCACCCTGTGTCTCTCGAATTTGGTGTTCCCATTGCATTTCCTACTTCAAAGACCAGTAAACACGGTTTCCAATATACTCAGATAACACTACAGACATAGTGTAGGTACAAACAGAGGAAGGTGATACAAAACGTAAACAACGATGGAAACTACACGTACACATAGGACGTTTAAAGTACTTACAACTGTGATATATCACTTGTTTACATAACATGGACTTCATTTCACTTACCATCATCTTAGGTGTTTCTAAGGGTATAGCTACTGGGCCTTGTGATGCTCTGCTATGGCTTGCCTAAACCTGTACTAATTATTCCCAATAAGGGAGGCCATAGACTACATGTTTCTTTGGGTCAGGCTCACTTCACTTACTATAACTTTTTCCAAGTCCTTCCATTTCCTTATAAAGGAACAATGTCATTCTTTCTGATACAGGCATAATATTCCATTGTGTAAATGGACCACATTTCCCTGATCCATTCATCTATGGAGGGGCATCTGGGTTGGTTCAAGCTTCTCGCTATGAAAAATTGTGCTGCGATGAACATTGCTGTGCTGCTGGCATGACTGTGATTTTGTTTCTGGGCTTTTGGATAGATACACAACAGTGGGGCTGCTGGGTCATAGGGGAGTTGCTTCACACTATTTTACAACGTTACTTCGGGTGGCCCGATCATGGGACTTGCACTCGAGAACTCTGCACGGTCACGGGCTTGTTTTAGCTCAAGGATAGCACTCTCTCGATGTAGCCTAAGCGACACTTCTGTACTTTTATTGAAGTGTGGTTATGGTGATTACGGAGTGGGGATTCACAGACACAAGCCGAGCAATGTTGCACTTACGGCGTGTTCCGAGCCCTAGAGGGACGTTTATTACATATCCAAAAGTTACGTACCTGGGTTCGTTAATGACACGCGGTGCTGCATACGTGGGAGACTCCCTTTCTTCGTTCTTTCACTTACTTACTGTTACGGTGATACACGACACGCTGTCACAGGGTGGGCCTTGGGTACGTCTCCTATGACGGTTGTTACCTACTCACTCGTTGACGATGCACCCTTTACCTCTCACACCATAAATTATTATGTGCATTTATAACAATAACTTCTGTGAGTTCGGCTTTGGTCGGTTATCTTCCTCTCCTGTCTATCGTTTTTAGTTTTATCTATTTATTTTTTTGCCCTGTACTGGGCCTTGGACTCAGGGCCTGAGCACTGTCCCTGCCTTCTTCCCGCTCGAGGCTACCACTCTGCCACTTGAGCCACAGCGACCCTTGTGGCCGTTTTCTGTATAAGTGGTGATGGTGGATCGAACCTAGGGCCTCGTGTATCCGAGGTGGGCACTCTTCCCGATAGGATATATCCACGGCCACTGTCTACCGTTTCAGATACTCCCATTCAGTTACGCGGATCAAATAACGGTACGCACGGTGTCCGGTGTGCTCATATGGCACGTGATCACGGATGTCCTTTGCCGATACGACTTCTGAGTCTTTGCGGTACGTGACTCATACGTAACAGATCACGGACTGCACGCTCCTACGTCGCTGCGAATCGTCTACTTTACATTGCATTGCCACTGCGCTTTCTGAATTACGCTGTGAAGGGCGGAGGTGGGGGTCCGTGCTATCGACAATAACAGGGGGAATTATCAAGTGACGCACTTGAGGACCTACATTCTGTGGCGAGGGAGGAATGAAGGAGGAATGACGTTTCCACAGGCTTGCGGCTACGATAGACCTAGGACTCAGGATAACCATCCGTGGGTACAGAATACATACAACGGGTTCGGGGTGGACCAGACTTTCAGAGGTCGGGGATTGATACAAGCATGACACTGGCTGCAGCACTGATATTCATGGGTTATTACAGGACTCGGGCTGACACAAAACATGAAAACTCAGCATGCGACGAGG
>NC_063175.1:58891153-58932408 GCF_023159225.1 Perognathus longimembris pacificus | reverse complement strand
GTGGGAAACTGAAAGTCATGCTCCCTGCCCCCTTCCTTTCTGGTCTCAGATGGGAAACCGAGAAAGTATTCTTATTCAGGGTGGCAAGTTTGAATGGAAGCCTTGCCTGCGCCTTAAGCCTTAGATGCAGCCATGTAGTGCACACGCAACAGTGTGCCCGTGGGAGGTTTCACAGGTGAGAGCATGCAGGCCCCGCTGTGCTCAGAGGAACACACAGAGGAAGGGCAGCACGGACTCGGGAGGCACGCGGTCCTCCCCACCACATGACCACTGCCTATTAAAATATTGCAATACCTAAACACCAATGCAAAAACAAAGGTTGCTTTTATTCCCTGTAATTAAATCTAATTTGTTAATTGTCTTTTCTCTTGAGATGTTGTTTTCATCTTAAGAGGCGACATGTTATTATTTTGTCTGCCTAATAATATTATTTACAAATTAATACTGTATATTTTACATTAATGCACCATATAATTAGGCGTTTGAATTAATTTGTATCATTTCTTCAGATGAGAACAGAGACAGCTTATCTGCAAGATTGATTTGACAAGGAGAGGTTAAATACTTGGTTGTGATTTAACATCACAGTCGGAGTTTATTGAAGCTACCTGGCTCTAGATTCACAACAGGCAGTTTTACATAGGTGCATCTGACATTTTGTTTACAATGGCCACTTAATACAAAATGGATATTCACATACCAGGACTTCCATTTTCTCTCTCTCTCTCCCTCCCCCCCCCCCAGTTCCTTTTCTCTACCTCCCTTATTCTCTTTGGCTCTTTCTCCACCACAGCTTTTGTTTAGGTTATTAAGGTTAAAACCAGCATGATTTTGTGTCCTTAGTGCTGTGACAAGTGATCACTAATTGGTTCTCACTTGAGCAAAGATATTTCCATACTGGTATTATTGGTAAGAAGAGGTAATTGATAAGCCACCTGCCACTCTGGGGCGGTCACGATGATAAATGTTTCCATCAACAGGAAATCTGTGCTCTGTGTGCCACGGCCCAACGCAAACAGCATGTCAAGTGCCAATTATAAAGATGTTGCTTTCCTATTACACTGGGGAAGGGGGAGGTGGAGGTTGGAAAATGTAGTCAAAAGTTATATTTGTTGTCTTTTGAAAATATTTTATCCAAGTTTCCATCCTCCCACTTAAAAGTTTAACTTTTCCCTAGAAATAAAATGTTCTACTTAAATCACCTAGTGTATGGCTCATTGCCCTCCCCCAGTAGAGACAGCTCCACTCTGAGCTCCTTTGCATCCAAAGTGTGCAGATAAATGTGCCAAATAATTTGAGGAAATGGGTGCAGGGTATGGACACCCAGCCTTCCTGCAGGCCCGGTGGGACTTGCTCGTTGGTTTCATAGATGAATGTTCCATGGCCTTTTCTGTATACAGTGAAACATCAGCCATTGTCTTCATACTTTTGGATGCAAGTGATGTTGGAGCACACTCTTCCCCCACCATGGAACTTTGTATCGGGGGCTGCACGCAGCCCGGGAGGGGGGGCGGTTTCAGAACGTGCAAATATATAAATAATGCTGGGGACGTAAAACTTTGACTCTGGTGCCTATGGGGAGGCTCAAACGATTATTATTAGCTTGCATTAATAGATGCAGGCCTCAGAAGGCGAAATCAGCTATTGATAATTGCACGAAGTATACAACAGCTACTGTATCGATCGGCCTGTCCCTATTCCCCTGGCATGAGAGAGATAAGAAGAGTCGCTCTTTAGTGCAATATAATTTCTTTTGACCTATCTGCTTGCTACAGACTTATGATGAATAGCCGGAGTGGTTAAAGTCCTTTATCACGAAAGTTACCCCTTGATATAATATTGATTCTTTATAACTAGCTCCAAACACAAAAATCAAACTGTCCACTTGACCATCATCATCATCAATATCATCACAAAGCCTCTGGAATAAAGATCAGCCGCAGACCGAAAGCGCTTTCTATAATCTTCCCGGCTAATCTTTATTTGCTGATGATGAAAAGGAGAACGGAGGGCGGGTGGGGAGGGCGCGGGATGTCATTTGGGCCAACACTGTATTTATATCTGTACCTACATTAGGTCGAGGCGCTGCGGCCTTGGCCGTCAGAACGCGGCCGGCGTGGTCGGGCTGGGGGTCCTGGCGCGGCGACCCGGCCCCAGGCCCCGGGGCGGCGAGGGGGGGACGGGGGGCGCCGGGGGGGCTGTCCTGCGTGGGCAGGCGGCCAGCCCGCGGGTTCGCGCTCGGCGGGCAGCCCTCCCGAGGCCCGGGCTGCGGGTGCGCCCGCGGTGAGGGGCCGGGGCGCGCGCGCGCGCGGGTGGGCTCGCAGGCCCGGCGGGCCGGGTCGCCGCGGAGGGGACATCAAAGGCGGCCGGTGCCGTCCGTACGCCTGCCCCTCCATTAAAGGCGTTTCCTGCCCGCGCCGGCGCCCCGCCCCGCCCCCCGCGCCAGCCGGGGCTGCCCGGGCGCGCGGACCAGCTGCTCCCCGGCGGGCGTGCGGGAATGCGCGTGGGCCCGCGGGCGGGCGGGGGGGGGGGCGGAGAGGCTGCGCGGACCTCCGGGCCCCGGAGAGGGGGCCCTGCGAGGCCGAGGTTCGGGCGCGCCTGGGGGGAGGGGGCTCCGGTCGGGGCGGGGGGGGGGGGGGACGGTTGGCGGACCTCGGCTCCGCCCCCGGGGGCCTTCCCCGCGCCCGGCCCTGGCCTCAGGGGCGGCACGAGCTGGGCCTCGGGGACTCCATTCAGCCCCCCACGGCCCCCAATCCTTACTCGCCACGCGCCGGGGGGGAGGGGCGTGGGGCGGGGAGGGCGGGAGGATGAGGTCTGGGGTGGGGTGGCGGCGAGGGCGCCCCGGGGTCCGACCCCCTGTCCGCCCCCCGCGCCCAGGCCCGGGTGCCGCGGACCCCCCCCCCCCCGGCCTGCCCACCCCCGGGGCGCCGGGGTGTCCCCCCGCACCCCAGGTGGGCGGCGCCAGCGCCGCGGGGTGGGGCACCTTCGGCGGCGGGCGAGGCCGGGGGGGGGGGGCGGGCGGTGCGCACGTCCCCTCCTCCCGCTGCAGCTCCAGCCCCCCCCCCCCCCCCGCCGCGGGCCGCCGGCCCCGGGCAGGCCACGGAAAGTCTGCCGAGGGAGGGAGGGGGGCGGGGGAGGCGGGCTCGCCGCAGGCCCGACGCCGCGAACCGAGGCCCCTAGGACAGGGCCGTCCAGGGGAGGCCCTGGGCCCGTCTCCAGGTCGGTGGGGTGGGCTGGAGGTGCAAGAGGGCCGCGGGCAGAGAGCCCCGTGCGTGGGGCGCGTGCACCGGGCACTGCTCCTGCCGCGCGCCCGGCCGCCATGCAGGATCCCGGTTCTGGGCCCAGGTGAGCCGCCGCCTTTAGAAAGCAAGCTCCCCGCGGCCGGGCGCCGCTCCCGCCCTGGCCCCTTGCTTAGGCTCCACGCTGTTCACGTTGAGCCTGTGGAAGGCGGGGTTGGCCCAGCCCACACCCAGGCCACGGGCCCGCCTCCGCGCGCCCGAATCCGGCCAAGGAAATACCACCTGGCATCCTAGACGGAGAGAGAGAAGTGTCTGGGCCTGGCAATATGATTTAGATAGATGGACGGATGGATGGATGGATGGATGGACGGACGGATGGATGGATGGATGGATGGACGGACGGATGGACGGATGGACGGACGGATGGACGGATGGACGGACGGACGGACGGATGGATGGATGGATGGATGGATGGACGGACGGATGGACGGATGGACGGACGGATGGACGGATGGACGGATGGATGGACGGATGGATGGATGGATGGATGGACGGACGGATGGATGGATGGATGGATAGATGGACGGACGGATGGATGGATGGATAGGCTTGTGCCACCTGTACACACACTACTGACTGTCAGCCGTCCTGAGGAAAGTCAAAGAATCCATTTCTCTTGCTTCCTGGAAGTAGCAGAAGCACTTCCGGAAGAGCCCAGTTTCAGAACTGGACAGCCGGCAGCTCACGCCCGAGGAGCCTGAGCGCCATCGCTTAGTTTGCTGGCGGCCCTGGCCCTGTGCTGGCTGCTGCCGAGTGCTGCTTGCTGACGTGACCCGTGCTCCGAACTCATCAGAACTTCTCTTTCTAAAATAAAATGAGGCTGGGGACGCGGCTCGCTCTCAGCACCCACCCAGCATGTGCGGGCAGGGGTTGCGCCCAGAGCCTCTCCTGGTCCCCCAAGCCCCCCAGGACCTGCAAGGCACATCCCTTCTCTGTGGCAGGCTAGAGGTCACACGGCGAGACAGGAGGATGCCAGTGGCCAGTTCTGAGGCACCTTGTAGCATGAGCCAGCTTTGTCAAGTACCACACCATCTTCTCCACGTTTCTGATAGGAACTCGAGGGAGGAAGTTTCCAGTGTCCTTCGGTGAGCTGCTGAAAGGTTGCAGTTTTGTTCTCCCCATGCTCATCTGTCTGGGAAGAGACAATGTCCGCGTCCAGCTCAGGGACCTGGAGGGCCGGGGTGTGGACTGCGGAAGCCCAGGGCCCCAGCCTGTTTAAGTCAAGGCCGCCTCTGAGGCAGTGAGCGGGAGGCAGGACGGAGCAGGAAGAGTGCCAGCACCAAGAGGAGCCTGGGCGTATGTCAGAGCTTGTTGTGAGAGAGGCGTGAAGGGTTAGAGAAGAAAAAAGGAGACCCGAGGGGCCCCGTGGACAGTGGGGTGCAGGGCAGTGGGTGGGCACGGTGGAGGAGGGAGGGTGGTCCCAGTTGTCCAGGTCAGAACAGAGGGAACGCCGAACACCCACCTGCAGAGCACATGCGTGGCCAGATGCCCACCATGAGCCTCTCCGAGAGTGCCCAGCAGACGGCACTTCTGTGGGAGCCACTACTGTTTTCTGGTGAACATGAGAAAACACGACGGTTGTTGCCCATGTATTTGGAGCGTAGCCGCCACGTCCTTTCCCACTCTTGAGCTCTCCTGGGGCTGGGGGTTGCAGCCCTTCTCCTCCGGGCTGGCTCTGGTTAGAGTTTGGTATTGCTCTCTACCTCGTTCCCCAGCCTCTGTGCGTCCTGGCCAGGCCTCACAGGCTCTTGTCTCCTGCAGTGTTCCAGAAAGTCTTCCTTGGGGCCCTGCTGGGGGGTGGGGCTGGGCCGGCGCTGGTTGAGGGGAAGGCCGTGGGCCTGAGCGTGCCCACGTCCACGCTGGCCCTCGGTTGAATTCCTTCACACCGGCTCCCCTCAGATGGCTGGGCTGACCCAGGCCAGAGCTGGAACCGCACTTGCTCATGTGCCCAAGCTCCAGGTCTCTGGGTGCCCAAGACGCAGCAGCAGAGCCCGTCAGGGCCGGCCGGCCGCCCTCTCAGGGCTTTGCCTGTGCTCTTGAACATCTCCTGTCTGTGTACCTGCATGGCCTTCTCACTCATTTTGAAGATGCCTCAATGAGGGGCCCCAGTGCTGTCCCCAAGGACAATTAGCGAAGACATCTGACGTGGTGTTTGTCCTAGTTGAAGAATGCCATTGATGGCTCCTCAGTCATGGAACAAGGGCCCGCCTCGGCGGCACACTCTCCCCAGAGGACCGGCGTTCCGCAGGACTTGTTGTTGTTGCCGCTGGTCTTGTTTTTGCTTTCCTCGAAGTGTGGCCATTTCCCTCTCAGAAGCTCCGCACAGAGAAGTGCGGCCTGGCTGCCCTCGGTGAAGCCGTTTCCTCCTGCGGATCCGCCGTTCACCTTTGCCGCCTGCCTTCAATACCACTGAAATCGTCTCTACTTTAATTTCCCTTGTTTTATTATTATTTTTTAATGGATCTGGTAGTTTTGTCTTTTGAGGCAGGGCCTTTCTCTGTGTCCCCAGGCTGGCCTTGGACTCACAACCCTTCTGAATGCTGAGACTGCAACCTGGGACCTTAAGCCCAGCTGGGGTCCAGTCTGACCTTCTTCTCTGAGGAAGTGCTCCAGGATATAGCTACTCTGCCCTCACGGCTCCTCTGTCCTTGGTCTTGTTATTATTGCTGTTATTAGAGGTGGTGCATGCAGTTTCCTTTTGAAAAGAGAAACTTACGTATTTTGCGAGCTGTCATGTACAGCTCTTACATGCTGCTTAGGAATGCCCCTATTTGCACACTCCATGTGAGCACACACCCGGGTCTGTTGCACACCTCAGAGTCTACATCACAGTGAAACCTAGCTGTGAGCTGTGACCCCGTTCCTCCACGTAGCATTCTTATTTGCATGCGATTCCTTCACGCAGATCTCTTGCAATGTCTTGAACTGCACCCCCTGCAACCACACAGTTCCCTTCCTGGGCAGCCCCCACTTCCACTGCCCCTATTGAGGACGAGGAAGTGGAAACAGCAGGGTTTGGACAGCTAGTTCAGGCCACAGTGCTAGGTTCTTCTTGGGGATAGAGGATGGCCGAAGGCCTGGAAATGGAGGCTCAGCAGTTTGAATGCTCAGGACATTCTTCGTTCCTTCTCTTCTCTCTTCTTTCTTACTTCTTAGTTTCTTCTCTTCCTCCTCCTGTCCTTCCCTTTCTCTTTTCCTTCCCTTCCATGCTGGGGTTGAAACCCAGGACCCTTGCATATGCTAAGCATGCTATCTATCAAAGAGCTACACCCCCAGACTTTTGATTTCTCTATGTTGCAGAAATTATTTGCATGGGTTTGGAATGTGGCAGAGCCACACTGGGGTCTGGTCCACACCCTGGGCCTGGGAGAGTGGTCAGTTATAGAGGTCAGCAGAAGAGAGGCCGTGTGTGTCTGTGTGTGTGCACATGTGCGTGCATAAGGGTAAGCAGCTGTTCAGCACGTGGTTAATGGCACAGGTAGAATGAGCAATTCCTTGGCCTGGCTACCTGTTGACGGATCAGTCCTCCGTGGCCCCCTGGCCCCTGGGGCCGGGGCAGCACAGCGACACCACGCGGGCCAGTCCCCTCCACAGGACCAGGCCCTGCTCAGACACACACACAGGCTTCAAGGGCACAGGCCCGCCAGGAACCTCTGCACGTGGCAGGTCTTCCTGCGGGCTGGGGAGAAAGCAGCCCTGCGCACCGCAGCCGGCTCTGCCTCGTGGGGTCGGCAGGAGGGGACCTTCCGTGCACAGTGCTCTGCTGTTTTCCTCTAATGTCTCCCGACAGCCCTTTCACTCAGGGTGAAACAAAATGGCAGCACTCATATCGACCTTCTGTTTTCTGCCAGAGAAGGGGAGACAGAGTGTCTTTCCTCAGACGCGTGGACACATACCAGCTTTCTGACTGTCAACGCGTGCTTAAACACCACAAGCCGGGGCATTTGCTGTCCTAACAGTGTCTTTGCCACGGCACTCATGCGAGCCGGTGAAATTAGTCAGCATTTGTGTCTGTTTATAGAGAGAGGCTGAGGCTGGAGGGGAAGATGTCGCAGCCCCTTGGCAGGGACCAAGTGGAGGCCCAGCTCTAGAAAGCCTTCTTTGCACGTCGTTTCCATTCGATGTGAACAACCACGTGTGAATTTAGGAATCCTGTTCATAAATGTGGGAGGTGCCATCTCCCATGTGTATGAATACTTGATGTGTGTGTGTGTGTGTGTGTGTGTGTGTGTGTGGTTGTGTATTGAAAACACCTGACGTGTACCTGCAGATATTTTCTGGTGTTCTGATACAGTCACACATTACGAATGCTGACTGTAACTGCAGGTTGTGGTTTTATTAGATAGACCTACGGGTTGTAAGAAGTGAGGGGGGCTAATTACCCTGACCATGTTTTCTAAACAGGGATTACTTGACTCAAGAAAGGAAAGTCATATAACAAATACGCTTCGAAAGTGCTAGTCAAAATGGCAGAAGGTGAGCATTACGAATTAGCAAAGCAATCACATTGCATTGGAGCCAGGATACTCTGAGAACATTCCAGGATGAGCTGGTAAAGGCTATGCTTTGACACGAGTGGAACTGACATCCATGCGGGGTGTCCTCTGGCTCAGCATCCATGGTAGAGTTCAACCACCAGGAAGTGGACGTAGCCATTTTCCCCTTTCTTCCCTAGAGGGAAGTCAAACCACAGGTTCATGGTCAACCACAATAGAGAGAATTCATTATCAATCACTCTTTCCCAATCCTATGTCCCTCCCTCCCTCCAGCTCCTGGGACCATTCCTCTCCCCTCCCCTCCCCTCCCCTCCCCTCCCCTCCCCTCCCCTCCCCTCCCCTCCCCTTCCCTCCCCTCTCTCCCCTCCTACGTCCTGTTACCAGTATTTGCTGTTTGCAGTCTTGTTGTTGATGGTTCAGGGATGGTGTCTCACACTCCTAGGTTCGAGTGACCCTTGCAGCTCGCAGGTGTGAACGTTCCGCGTCTGCTCTGCCAGCTGTTTCCCACCGGAAGGCTTGAGGTAAGTGAGGGTGGTTTTCCGGTTGGACGGGCCTGTTCTGCGACTTAGCAGGTAGACCCTCAATGCGCTCCCAAAGGATAACTGCAGAAAGTCCCGCCGGACGGGTGATTGCACCCACTGGGTGCAAGTGGGCGCCTCGTGTGGCATCTGACCGCCTGGGTCCACCAGCAGCCTCTTCATTCCATTCACTCAGGGACAGGTCCATCACCCCCCCCCCCGCACCCCCCCCCCCCGCTGGCACACACTCCTGTTTCTGGAGAGGAGTCCACCAGCCTTGGCAGCACACATCGTTGAGTCCACCGTCCCATTGGGTTTATCTTTGACATTGTTGAAGGCATTTTAAAGGTACACTTTTGTCGTGATGAAATGGAGCTTACATATGAAGTAAGGATCTCGATGAACAGAACATGAGGTCAGCCCAGTCTGCTACACGCCAGGGTCCTGGCTGTGCCGGGAGGAAAGCTGTCCTCAGACCCTGCCTGCGAACACCACAGGAGCATACTACAGGCCCTGGTATCTCCTGCAGCTAAGAATCCCCTGGTTGCTGTCAGTCTTTTCCAAAGATACAGGCAACTTGCCAGTTTTCCACAGGTGTGTGGCCCGAGCTCGAGAGGGTGGGGGTAGGTTCCTGAGAAGCAGCTGGGATTAGTCTGCAAGGAACGCCTGCTCCTGACAGCTGCTGTAGGTTGGGTGTGCATGTGTGTAACTGTGCACTGTTTGTGAGTGCATGTGTGTGAATGAGTTCATGTGTGTGAGTGAGTGTGCACTGTGTGTGAGTTCATGTGTGTGAGTGTGCACTGTGTGAGTGCATGTGTGTGAATGTGAGTGCATGTGTGAATGTGAGTGCATGCATGTGAGTGTGCACTGTGTATGTGAGTGCACTGTGTGAGTGCATGTGTATGAATGTGAGTGCATGCATGTGAGTGTGCACTGTGTATGTGAGTGCACTGTGTGAGTGCATGTGTGTGAATGTGAGCTCATGTGTGTGAACTGTGTGAGTGCATGTGTATGAATGTGAGTGCATGTATGTGAGTGTGCACCACCGTTGAGTGTGCACTGTGTGTGAGTGCATGTGTGTGAATGTGAGTGCATGCATGTGAGTGTGCACTGTGTATGTGAGTGTGCACTGTGTGAGTGCATGCATGTAAATGAGTTCATGTGTGTGAGTGTGCACTGTGTGAGTGCATGGTGTGAATGTGAGTGCATGTAGGTGTGAACTGTGTATGTGAGTGTGCACTGTATATGAGTGCATGCATGTGTGTGAGTGCGCACCATATGTGAGTTTGCACTGCTTGTGTGTGAATGTGAGTTTATGTGTGTGAGTGTGCATTGTGTGTGAGTGCATGGTGTGAATGTTAGTGCATGTATGTGCACTGTGTGCGAGTGCAGGGTGTGGCTGTGAGTGCGTGTATGTGAGTGTGCACTGTGTGCGAGTGCAGGGTGTGGCTGTGAGTGCGTGTATGTGAGTGTGCACTGTGTGCGAGTGCAGGGTGTGAATGTGAGTGCGTGTGTGACGTGGATCACCTGTGGACATACGCACTAATGGTGAGCATATGTGAGTGTGAACATGTGTGTGAAGCCACACTGAGTATGAGTGCATGCATATGAGAGTGTGCATGAATGTGAGAGTGCATGTCTGTGAACACCTGTGCCACGTGTGAATATATCACCAAATGTGAGCTTGTGTGTGAGCAAACACTGAGTGTGAGCACATGTGCAAATGCGTGTGGTGTGTGAGCGCATATGTTTGAGGAGCACATACATGTGGGCCGGTGCACTGAGTTCATGCGTGTGAACACGTGCACAGTGTGAGAGTATGTGTGCACGTCTGAGAAGGATGTGGGCTGTGAACACAAAGGCGGTGGTAGTGGTTGAACTCAAGGGTGGAGGGAGTCTGCTCAGGGCTGCAGGCGTGGCTCAGGTGGGTAAAGCTGAGACCTTGGGCCGACCCTCAGTCCACCCACCACCAGAAATCATCCAAAGAAGTGAAGGCAAATCCCTTCAAAGTTACCCAGTAGCTCCAAGGAAAATCCTTATTCATGTATACGCTTAGGAGTAGAGGGGATGTACAGAGGGGTACCGTTACGTCGTCAGGTAAATACAGTTACATAGTACGTTTCTTTTGGACAATGTCACTCCTTCCCTGGCTGTCTCCTAGGTCTCCCTCTTACTCCATCCCACAAGTTGTGTCAACGTAACGTCTAGTGAGCACCACTGCTGCATGTGTTCACCTTTTGTCCCACCATTTCTGTGCCTCCCCTTACCCTCCCAAAGACATAGAAATGAACACACAAAACAAAAAGTAAAAAAAAAAAAAACCACAACAAAACAGAAACAGCAAAAAAGAAAAAAAAAACACCTCTTGTTCCCATTTCCTGGAGTTCCTTTTGATAACTGTTATTTTGTCTGATTAGAGGCCCATAGGCACCGTGCCTTGGTGTTCTTCTCCTAAGGGCGTCCATCCTCCTTTGGTCTCACTGTGTGTGAATGCCTAGAGCCTGTACAATTTACCAGGTTCCACGATATTTTAGCTCAAGTTTCTACACGTGAGAGAAAACATGTGCCCCTTGTCCCTCTGAGCTTGGCTTGCCTCACTTAACATGGTTTGTTCTCGGCCCATCCATTTTCCTGCAAATGACATATTATTCTTTCAAATGGCTGTGTAAAATTCCGTTGTGTGTGGGTACCACATTTTTAGACCCACTCATCTACTGTAGGGCATCTGGGCTGTTTCCACAGCTTGGCTATTGTGAGTAGTGCAGCAGTGTGGGGTGAATTATCTGAAATGGAGACTTGCCATTTTTCATCTTGCGTGTGAGGCTTCTGTGCAGTACCCGCTGTCCACCAGGGCGTGGGAGGCGACACACGGCACGCACCGTCGCTGCGATGACTTTTGTCCTGCGCGCGCACGTGCCGCTCCAACCCGGCCATCACTCCCACCAATCCACCACAAGGGAAGAGAGTATTCCTTCCCGTGTGCTTGGAAGAAATAAAAGGCACAGAATCCGAGCCTATTGCCGCCACCAGGAGCCCCACAACGCATCGTTCAAGCAGCAGTGGCTTTGGCGGGCGAAGCAGTGTGCACACTGGGCTGGCGCTGCTCGGCGCTGTGCCCCGGCCTCTGCTTTCCTTCCCGAGGAGGCGGGGCTAGAATAAGATTTGTGTGTGTGTCAGTCCTGGGGCTTGAACTCTGGGCCTGGGTGGGTGCTGTCTCAAGGCCGGGGCTCTACCACTTGAGCCACAGTGCCACTTCCTAAGCCCCTGTTGCACCGCGTGAGCCACGCCCGTTTCGGGGTGTCCTTGGGTAGGCCGCTACCCCTCACTGGCCAGGCTGGAATCTACTTGCGCTTCCTGGGTGACCGGGATTACAGGTGTGGGCCACCACACCAGGCGGAAGTGTTTTTGACTATGAGCATCAACTCCTGAAGCACTTAAACGGCATTCCCATGGCCGTCAGTCACCGGGAAAACATCCAAGAAACAGTGACTTGGGTGTGAAGGCCAAACACGGGGGACCCAGGCGATGGGTGTGCGGCCAGAGGCAGGAAGCCGTCCCACAGTGGGTGGAAATGCTGCGTGAATGCATAAGGCCGAGGGAGGCATTAAAAAGGAAACGCGAGAATGGGTAAAAATGAAGTGATACATAGTAAAGCAAAATGGATATATAGCTAATACACCAACATGGTTTTTAAAAGCTGGTCTAATCACTTTTTTTTCCTTGCCAGTCCTGGGGCTTGGACTCAGGGCCTGAGCACTGTCCCTGGCTTCTTTTTGCTCAAGGCTAGCACTCTGCCGCTTGAGCCACAGCGCCACTTCTGGCCATTTTCTGTATATGTGGTGCTGGGGAATGGAATCCAGGGCTTCTTGCATGCGAGGCAAGCACTTTACCACTAGGTCATATTCCCAGCCTGTAACTATTTTTTTTTTAAAAGCACACTATTAATTAAAAAAACAGGGCCAACTTGGCAAGTTTTTATGAAAAGAAAATTTCATTAGCTAATATTTTCTGTAGGGTATAAACCCTTGTAATTCACTTTTTGGACGATTTCTTCAGTCTTTGAGCTTTTGAAAGGCAAGTAATTAGCCTTTTACCCAAGGGAAGACACTAGAGGAAGCAGGTGGATGAAGGATTGTTAGCTGACAGGCGTGGGTACGCACGCAGTCCCCCCCTTCCTCCCAAAGCAGTGCTGTGAAATACACTTCTGAACACTCCGACGGTGTCCACTCGCGCCCAGACAGGCGGCCGTGTTTGCCACCGAGGCACACGTTCCAGATTTACGTGGAAGGCAGGAGGAACAGCGTTGATCCTGCCTGGGCCTCCGTCTGGGTGAGCGGCCCGCTCTGTCCTTAGCCTTGTCCTGGTGGATTCACCTTTTCTTTTTTTTGGGAAGCAGCTTGAAAATTTCACAGATGGAATTTGTAAAATAATAATGCTGTAAACTTTATCATGCATTAACATTTCTTTTTGGATGCTCCTCATTTTTTTTCCTTTGTATTTAAGTCCTGAGCTATCACGCACACACACACACACACGCACATATACTGCGTGTGTGCGTGCGTGCGCGTCGTACTTCGACAATTACTTTAAAAATAATTGTCGTGATAACTAATTACGGGGCCCTGTGCTGGGCTCCTCCAGGTGGATCTGGTTTTCCATTGTTGCCTCTTAATTGTGCCTACCACTCCCACCACTGCCGGCCCGCGAGGCCATCGGGCCCCACACTTGCTTCTTGCTGCGATTGTCATTATAATTCATATTGGAATTAGTTGGAATTGTTTTCTTCTAATCACATGATGCTCAAATTTTACAAGGACTTTATAAACACAAACATATTAGCTACTCGTACTCTACCTTAACACACGTTTTAGTTATATCAATGCAGAGAGATAATTTAGTTGCTATTATTTTGTCACAATGTACCAATTTCAAGGAGAATGAAAATGATATCACATGGCGATTTTTTTTAAAAAAATCCCACCAAACCTTAACTGTATTTGCACTGAGAATCGGTCTATGAATTTTTAAGCCCTGGTTTTGCTTCTCTAATGTAGTTTCCCTGATTTGTCTCCCATTCTTTCCCTTTATTTCAGTCTCCACATTTCAGAGCGGCTCCCGCCTTCCTTCCGTGCCTGCCTTCCGTGCCCGCCTTCCGTGCCCCCCTTCTGTGCCCGCCTTCCCGTTCGCGAGCGGGAGCTGCAGGCTGGGAAGACCCAGGCCGCTTGGGCTGAGGACGCACAGCACTGAAGGCAGGTTGTTTCCCCGTCCTCGCCGGGCCAACCCAGGCCACAGCGGCAGGCACGGGCGCCGTCTCTCCCCTCCGTGGCCTGAGCGGTCCGGTGCCTCCAGCCCGTATCCCCAGCTGGAGGAGCTCAGCTCGTGTTCCTGTTTGCACGCCTCACGCCGTGGCCCTGGCTGCGTCTCGTCCTCGACAGAAGCACTGCTGGAGCAGGGAGCGCCTGGCGTTCTGCCAGCTGCATCCTGACGCGCACGGCCCCTGGGCACGACTTGCACGTGATCGGGGCGTTCGGAGCCCCGCGAGGCTGTGAGGCGGGCCTGGTGTGCCATGGGTGGCCAGCGCTCCGTGTGGCAGTCACTGAAGAGCCACATGACATCCTCTTGATGTGAAAAAAATGGCAGCGGAGTGGTTTTGAACACAAACGGTTGACTTCTGTGTGGAGAGTTGGGTAAAACCTTTTAAAATTCTTTATCCTAGGGTTTTCTTCTTGGTCGCTGTGAGGACCTTCAGAATATGCTACTTGTGTTACTGTAAGGAGACGCTTAGCACATCACTGTGTTCAACCGCGTGTGACTCAGGGAGAAGTGGATTGTGGCTTTCTTGAGGCATTTCGTTTAATTGACAAGTAAGACTGGAACCATGGGCCGTGTACCTGGGGCGCCTGGGCTTCTACCTCCACTGCGGGGGGCCAGGCCGGCTAGTCACCCCCACATCTGCAGTGGGCTGAGAACCCCGAGTTGGCCATCCATGCGGGTGGGTGACCATGTGTTCAGGTGGGTGCTGTTGCCAGCTGTGGACAACTCCAGTCCCTTTCTGGAAGGATTAGGGTGTGGATTCACGAGGGCGGCCTCCCGTGTGCCAGGCTAGTCCTGAACCACGTGAGCCAGGCTTCGGGCCCTGTGTTTCGCTGTTTGTTTTGGGGGTAGGGGTTTGATTCCTGCCCAGCAGTGCGCCTGAGGCCGGATCCAGCTGTTTTAGGCTTTCTGGGGTGTGCTGCTGAGCCCAGCCTCCCTGCTGTGAGGACGGCGTTCCTCCACCTCTCCTGCCTGGCCTGGCCTGACCCTCCTCGTCTCAGCGTCGCTCATGGGGAGACCCGGGTGCCACTGCCCCGGCTTTGAGTGGAGGGGGCTTTCGGAGCTGTTCTGCCTGGGCAGGCCTCCGACCTCCATCCTCCTGATCGCAGCCTCCCAGGTAGCCGCGTGACAGGTGTGAGCCACCGGCGTCCCGCTGTTCCCAGCTGTAAGCTAGGTTCTTCCCCATGGTTTGGCTGCACGAACACTGCAATAGTTAGTAAGCGGGAGCGTAATACACCTAGGAGCCCACTTTTCAGGCCTGGCCAGGGTCTGGAGAGGACTGGGGCCTCCCCTGCAGCCGAGGGTGAGGGCCCCTGGGGCAAAGCCGGAGCCCTGTGCCACTTGTGCGTCAGCTGCGATTCCTTCCTGGGTCACTACACCCGGCTCTGGACACGGGGAGACCCGAGCTGGTGGTGTCTGAGTTTCTGCCATCTGCAGACACATCGCTGGGCCGGGCCACTGACAGGCTTTGGGTCTCCACGGAGTGGGGAGCTGCATCTCCCCCATATAGTGTGGGCCGTCACATTCTGCTTGCGGCCAGGGCAACGTGAGGAGGAGGGCTCCCTGACGCTCACCGCAGTGTTGGGGGGCTGGCAGCCCTGGTGCTGGCCGCAGTACCCGGGGGCTGCGGGGCAGGGCAGGACTTTGCCTTCCCACATGGGTTGTGCATTGCCAAGGCTTCTCTCTGTTCGGCCTCAGTATCCATCTCCCACCCAGTACTTGACTGGGAATGACCTCGCTGCGCAGCCCAGCGTTTGATTCCACTCGTTCTATGGAGTGTGGAGGGAACACTTCGCGACTTTGGGGTCGGTGGCATTTCTGCCGCCTGCTTGGCGGTGTGATCCTCCTGGCTGTTTGGGGAGGGGCCTTGCCTTGGGGGTGTGGCTGCCCCCGGAAGTGGCGCTACGAGTATCTGTTGATGGAAGCCCGGCATCTTCCCCAGGTGGCCCGGGGCCTCTGCCTCGGCTTTGCCCCTCGTGGCCGTGGTCTAGGAATGTGCCTCCCCCCTCGTGCCCCCCCCCCCGCCCCATGCCCGTGGCAGCCGCTCGGCAAGAGCGCATCGCATCCCTAACTGGGCTTTGTAGCTCCTTCCTGACCCCCTCGCTACAGATGGGGGCAGCCCGCTGCACGGGGGGCCTCCCCGCAGGAGGCAACGCCTCCACGGCACAGGCCTCAGCCAGGGGGCGGAGCGCTGGCTCCCAGGATGGGCCGTGGACTTGCCAGGCAGAGCTTTTCTCTTTTAGGTTTGGGAAGGAGCAGGTCCACCCCTAAGTTCTCCAAGTAAGGGCCATGTCCGTGGAGTCTACATGGCCTCGCGAAGACTTCCGACTGTCAGGTGCCCCCCGCCCAGTACTGCAGGCGAGGGCCCAGCCCCCCTGCTGGGATTGCTCCCCGAGAGCAGGTGACAGGCATGACTCCTGAGCCCACGCTCTGGTGGCTGGGAGCCCAGCCTGCGGGGCTGGTGGAAGGCGGTGTCCGGAAGCAGACGCTGGCCCGTGAGACACGAGGCTCTTGTGAGTCTGTCGCGGTCGAGCCTAGCGTTTCACCACGGGGTAACTCCCCCTCAGCTGCCCTGCACTGGGCCGGCGCAGCTCCACCCCGAGGGCCCAGCGGCCCAAGAGAGGAGGCCACCTGGGATCTGGGGTGCAGGACCCCTGATAGGCACTCGTGATCTGTGTGTTTGGCTCAGGCAGTTTCACTGTGCATATAACAGAGGATAATTAATAGGAGAGCAAAGGAGATTTCTAGAAGCGACCGCTTGCCTGACGTGGGCGCATGGAAAGTGGGGATAGAGGAGCGAATTCTCACGAGAATTCCCTCTTGTTTCTGGCCTGGGCCTACCCCTCATGCCCTACCACCCGCGTGCTTAGGAACTGGGGTCCCCAGCTCGCGTGAACGCCGCGAGCGTGCTTGGGAAAGAGCTCCGGAGACACTTGTCTGAATGGGGAACCTGCAGTAACTATGCCATTCCTTCTTGTTTCGTGAAAATCCAACGAGCTGGAGAAAACCCCGTAAGGTAAAGCTCTCAGGTGTGCCGTTCCGACCTTTCGGCTGCTCATAGCAGATCCCATGCCTGCCTGGGGCAAACAGCGGAAGACGGGAGAACTGAGTCACAGTACTGGGGGACGGGTTGGCTGGGACATGGCTTGCCCCTGTACCCCGATTCTGGCTTTATTCATTCGCATCGTCTCTTCTGTGTGTCGAGATGGGGCCAGAATTGTGACCTACAGTGGGGAGAGGGCAAGTTTGGACTCTTACCCCAAATTCAACGTGGACTATTTGCTGAGCAGCCTTAAGGTGCCGTAAACGGAGAAGCACAAACCAGAGCCCACGTCCCGGCCGTGCTCCCCCGGTGCACATGGGGGAGGAGGTGATGATGGGGGCCGTGCGTGGAGCACTGTCCTCCGGCACTGGTGTGAGGACGGCTCACCTGGGCAGCCGCAGCTTCGGAGGCCTCTTCCCGGAAGAGGGGGTGTGGACCGGAGAGGCGGGCCGCGTGGGAAGGGGTGTGCACTGTTGGTCGGCTGCAGGCAGGGGTTGAACAGACGTCCACTCACATGTTTTTGCACAGAGGGTTTTTTCCACAGGCGGAGGGCTGGGGGCTGTGTGGAGGTCGTGTGAATGGATTAGGTCATTTCGCGGCTGTGTACAAGGACACAGGGTGTGTGAGGATGTTGGAGGCGACCTGAAGAACTCCCAGGGCTTGGGGCGCCCACAGCAAGGGTCAGGTAGTCTTGGCGTAGCCCGCCCCGGGGCAGTCTGGCCTCTCCAGATGACGGCCGCTGGCTCGCGTCCCCGCAGCGATGGCACACCTGCCGCTCACACGTGAGGCCGGGGCCCCCGCGTGGCCGGGCCAGCCCGGCCTGCCCTCTGAGGCAGCAGCAGCCCCTCCTGGGGGCTGTGGCCGTCCCGAGTGGCCACCTCTGTCGTGTCCACACCCCCCGTGCCGGGGTGGCTCTCCATGAATCACAGCGCTGGCCTCCAGCGGACGACGTAGATGAATAAATCATGCAGGAGTCTTAGGGCTCTCATCCTCACCTCAGGCCAAGGGAGAACAATTCAGGGCAAAACCAACATACATCATTTTAGAGAATTCAGCAACGGGGTTTTGCTGTGGCAAGAGCCAGGGCAAGCCAAGGTCACTCCTCCTGGAAGATGCTCTTTGGGGCTAGGGTCTGCATTGAGACAAAGCTTTGTTTTGTAAGGTGTGCTGGCTTGGAGGAGTGGGGAGCCCATTAAGGGACAGCCCGCCCCCCGGCTGGAGGTGTGGGGACCGTCCGCTCGCTTGTTTGTTTTCATAATTCAGCCTCACAGGATAGAAGCAGGGTTTTTATAGGTCAGACTGAGTTTAGTGTTTTTCCTATAAAATAATTTCCACAAATTTAGCTGCAGGCTCTCCTTCTCTGTCTGATATAGGAGCTCTGACTCAGAATTCATTTTTTGATATCCATAAAATGGACAGACTTGTGATCAACAAAACCCTCCTGGTATTGCTTTTGTCATTAGCTGCCTACCTTTCCAGACCCGCCTGCCTCCCTCCCTCCCCCCTCCTTCCCTTCTTCCTTTTCTCCCTCCCTTCTTCCTTTCCTTTTATCCCTCCCTCCCCCCATCCCTCCCTTCTTTCCTTCCCATTCTGAGGCTTGATCTAATAGTAAGAAATAACTCAGTTAGAGCATTTATATTATAAATAGAATATAATATGTATTTACGGTCTCTTCACAAGGCTGCCTTTAATTCTATTCTTTTTTCAAATACACTTGCTAAACTTTATAAACTGGAGAAACAGTACATATTAAAATTATTTTAAAGATATTTAATGATAGTGGAAAGGGATGGTATTTCTCTTTAAGAAGGGTTCCTTTTCTCCTGTAACTGTTGGCTGGGTCCGGGGGTTTCTTGAGATGCCTGGTGATCGCTAAGCTCGTCCTGTCTGGAGGCCAGAGCTGGCTGGGTGCACAGCCCCTGACCCAGGCCGACTCGCCTTGCTTCCTGGGGGCACCCACCCGGAGCAGAAGCATTCGGTATTTGGCACAATACACAAGTAACTTCAATACTGCAAGAGGAATATATAAAACAAATGAAAAGAAATAAAATATAATGGATATTTAGTCTTCAATAGCCCAAAGGACTGAAAAGTTACTTTATTACGGTTAGTACTCCAGTCTTGAATTTACAAGTGCAGATAGTTCTTTCCCTTTCTTGCAGATAAATAATTGGCCTCTGAGACAGTTAGTTGTCTTGTCTTCTTGGGGCAGCATGTGTTGTTCATCTACAAAGTTATTTGCAAAACAAACAAACAACCACACAAACCACCTCCAATGGGTTCTTTAATATACAGCACCAGTCTGTTTTTATAGACATGCGGTCTTCTGTTGAACCTCATGGCTGGGTTTTCACTGCTGGAGCAGAAACTCCCTCTGAGAGAAGATTAATTGTCTAATGGTTACACCTTGGGCTGGCCTGGACATTGTTCTGGGGTTTTGCTTCAATTCTAGCCATTAAAGGAAAAAGTCATCCGCAACCGTGTTATTAATGTGATAAAAAGAAATGCTTGTTAATAACGAGATAATTTTAAGAATTTAGTCCCATCCATCTGTTAATCTTAGTTGTGATTAAGGAGGTAATCCCGATGCACATTATTCCTAATGACAACACCAAGCAGGCTTAACGCATTAGCAGCCGAGGCCACGGAGAAGAGGCAGTGACGGGGACCAGCAATCTCAGCCACAATTGAGGAATTGGCCCGTCCACCACACAACAAAAGTGGTACAAAAGAATTACACCCTCACTAAAGTCTATTTCCTCGTATAATCACACAAAATGATTTTTCTTAAATATGATAATAAATCACAGCAAAAAATCAATGTGGCAGGGCCCAACTGCTATGGCCTGATAACACATCAATCAATATTTAGTATTTGGATTTTAATTAATACATAGCTGTGCAGAGGCTTTTTAGGAGAGAAATATTTCCTTAGATAAAAAATCCAGCACTGTTAGCATGCAAAAGTTGTTGATCATATCTGTCATTGATCAATCTGCTGGGGTCATGATTAAAAACCCTTGGAAACACCAGACAAGAGGGTGAGACAGCGAGCCCCAAAGAGGGAGTCATGTGGTCTACGCCGGGGCTGGGCGGGGGGGGGGGGGGGGGTGGCGGCAGCACGGCCTCAGCCCCGGTCGTCAGGCAAACGTGTCTGGAACTTAGAGTCTGTGCAAACCACGCGGGCTGGAATCAGAGAATTTCAAATGAGTGTGCCTCACCTCTGCCGCTGTCTCCCGCCCCTTGCCATAACTGGAGCTTTGGAGGACTTTCCCCTTCATGGGACAGTGAAAAACAACTTTAGGGCTAGGGGACCCACTTGGATTTCGGGGACTGTTTGGAGAGGCCTTGCACTTCCTTGATGCATGGATGACCCGGCAATGAGAACCTCGCCTAAGGCCACCAGGGGAGGGAGACTCCCTCTCCAGACCTCTGAGGGGAACGGGCTGTGGCCGCTGTTGGGCTCAGAGCGGTTTCCTCAGTGCTCAGCAGGGGGGGGGCGCTCACACCTGCCTCCCCCCCTCACCTGAACCGTGAGTGTGTGCAGACAGCCCTGGGAGAGGGCGGAGGAGGGTTCTCGCCGCTCCAGAACCCCGAGGCGTGCCAGGCATCTTTGCGGAACGTTCCCTTGCTCTCTCGGCGCACACAAAGGCAGGCAGAAAAGATGGAGAACTTGGGGGGGAGAGAATAAAGGCGGAGCAGCTGTCCTCTGGGTGGTGCCATCACCGTTTCCTCTCCCTCATCCTCCGTGCTCCTCTCCTCCTACCCCGCGTGTGTGTGCGCGCGTGTGCGCGTGTGTGCGCGTGCGTGGCAGGCGGCCTTTGGTGGAGCTCCTTCCCCGCAGCGTGTGCACTCCTCTCTCCAAGCAAGCTCACCCTCCAACCGCATCGGGCTGAGTGGGTGGAGTCCGGTTGGGTCTTCCAAGAGGAAGGAGCTGCCGGTGCCCCCAGGTCTGGTGAGCTCTGCCTTCCACGGCTCACAGCACCTAGGGTTTCCATGTGTGCCAGCAGACGTCAGTGGGGTCTCTTGTGAAAGAGACTCTGGTTAAGGCTGGGGGGGGGGTGGGGGGGGGGCTGGTCTGTGTCCTATGGCCAATGTATCCAATAGCAGGAGGCACTCGGGCCTGCCGGAGTCAGCAGGTGTTAACAAGCCCTTGGTTTCTGGGACCCAAGCGCAGGTTGGTACCAGGGACATTCCAGCAAGATGGAGGCTCATAGGCTGAGCATGTGACTTGTCCCTAGCAGAGAACTCAGCCTCCAGCACTCATAGGTTGAGCACGCGACCTGTCCCTCAGCAGAGAACTCAGTGTCTGAGTTCTCTCTGGCCTCTGCCTCACTCGGTTTCCACACAGGTCCGTGGCCTCCGCGTCGCTCGGTTTCCCCTTTCTCTGGGGGTGCAGAGGCTCCCACGCTGTTTGAGGCCAATGCATTGCCTGGCGGTGTCCGGCAGCGGCTCTGTGGTGCTTCTCCCTAGCCTGTGAGGGTCTCTTGCAGCCCTGCAGATCCTAAACCGATGTGTAGCTCTGTCAGCACAGCCGCACGGGGCTGTGAGGTGGGGCCGGGTGAGGACTCCCTCGGGGGGATTACACGGGACGTGCACTGGCTCCTGCCCCACCGCGTGCCCCGGTACGTCACAGCGCGTTTTGGTGCAAGTGTCTTTGTGAGTGCTAAGCAAGATGGCGATGGAAGTAAGGGCCTAAGGTCTGGAATGGCCGAGGGGAAGGAGAGAACTTTCATTCACTTCAGAGGAGATTTAATGCTTTTCAATGATTAGATTTAAATAAATGCATGGTTAGAATGAGAATTTTTTTAATCAGTGGAATGTAATGCAATGGAAATGCTTATTTTTGAAAAGAAGAAGCCGCGGCATTCGAAGGTGCACAGGACAGGGCTGTGAGAGTTCGCGGCATTCCCTGCTGGTGTCCACAGGACACCCTCAGGCTCTCAATGTCCATGGCCCCGGCCTCTCAGGCTCAGTGTTCATGGCTCTGGCCTCTCAGGCTCAGTGTCCATGGCCCTGGCCTCTCAGGCTCTCAGTGTCCATGGCCCTGGCCTCTCAGGCTCTCAGTGTCCACGGCCCCGGCCTCTCAGGCTCTCAGTGTCCACGGCCCCGGACCCTCAGGCTCTCAGTGTCCATGGCCCCGGCCTCTCAGGCTCTCAGTGTCCATGGCCCCGGACCCTCAGGCTCTCAATGTCCATGGCCCCGGCCTCTCAGGCTCAGTGTTCATGGCTCTGGCCTCTCAGGCTCAGTGTTCACGGCTCTGGCCTCTCAGGCTCAGTGTCCATGGCCCTGGCCTCTCAGGCTCTCAGTGTCCATGGCCCTGGACCCTCAGGCTCTCAGTGTCCATGGCCCTGGCCTCTCAGGCTCAGTGTTCACGGCTCCGGCCTCTCAGGCTCTCAGTGTCCATGGCCCTGGCCTCTCAGGCTCTCAGTGTCCATGGCCCTGGCCTCTCAGGCTCTCAGTGTCCATGGTCCCGGCCTCTCAGGCTCTCAGTGTCCATGGCCCCGGCCCCTCAGGCTCTCAGTGTCCATGGCCCTGGCCTCTCAGGCTCTCAGTGTCCACGGCCCCAGACCCTCAGGCTCAGTGTTCACGGCCCTGGGCCCTCAGGCTCTCAGTGTCCACGGCCCCGGCCTCTCAGGCTCTCAGTGTCCATGGCCCCGGACCCTCAGGCTCTCAGTGTCCACGGCCCTGGCCTCTCAGGCTCTCAGTGTCCACGGCCCCGGACCCTCAGGCTCTCAGTGTCCACGGCCCTGGACCCTCAGGCTCTCAGTGTCCACGGCCCTGGGCCCTCAGGCTCTCAGTGTCCATGGCCCCGGCCTCTCAGGCTCAGTGTTCATGGCTCTGGCCTCTCAGGCTCAGTGTCCATGGCCCTGGCCTCTCAGGCTCTCAGTGTCCACGGCCCTGGGCCCTCAGGCTCTCAGTGTCCACGGCCCCGGACCCTCAGGCTCTCAGCAAGGATGTCCAGCGCTGCGGAGAGGCTCTCGGGTGGAGGCAGGACACGCTTCCTCAGTCAGGGGGCAGTGCCACACGTGTTTCAGAGCACTGGTGGCGGTCCTTGGTCTTAGGGGACTCCCAGGTGGAGTGCTTTCCGGTCTTCTCACCCTGTCTGCCATCCTGTGAGAGCCGGAGGCACGTCCTAAGGGCCGGTCAGTGGCAGCTTCCCCGATGGCAGCTGTGGCACCGGGTGTCATTGCCCGGGAGTCACGACACCCGAGGTTCTCAGGACCTTCACCTCGTGTGGGACGGCACACAGCCGAATACATGTTCACCAGAAGACCGCTTCAAGTCACATCCTTCTTGAGAACACACACGGCTTGCTGGACCTGATGCTAGCCAAAAACATTTGAATTTTCTGAAGGGTCACTTTACAAGTCTCTACTGAAGTTGCCATAAGGGTTCTCCTAAGGAAGAGCGCCTGCCTGGCTTTCAGGGTCGGGGGTCCACGTGATCTGGGGGAGGCTGGGGGGTCTCTGTGCGTAGGCACCACTGGGCAGTCGTATTCTGGGCATCCCTGGCCTGCCTGGGGATTTGGAGCGGGGTAAACATGGTGGAAAGGCGGCAGAGGTGAGTGCGGACTTTGCGCAGCGACATAGCTTCCTGTCTGTGCTCACACAGACTTCTGGAGTTGGAGGAGGAGGCACGCATGCGGTAGGCTGGACACGCAAAGCAGACGTCGCGGACGCGTGGCCCAGCCTTGCCATGCCCTGTGTGCGGAGCTCTCAGGAGCACAGTCACGACGGCCACAGGTTGAAAGCTCAGAGCAGCGGCTGGCGGGTGGCGTCCGAGGTGGCCCTTGGTGGGAGGTAGGGCTGGAATCCAGAGCCCCGCTGTGCCCTTGGTGGTGACGGCGACGCCCTACACCCAGGCTCCGGCTGGCGTCACCGGAACACTTGGCGACAAAGGGATGGTGTCCTTGGTAATGACCTTCCCACGCAGGAAGGATGCGCCCAAGAAGAAAGACACGGTCCTCCTCCCGGTCCTCCTCCTGGCCCTCCGCACAGGCCTGAGGAGAGACCAGCAGGGAAGGAGAGTTCACAGGTCGGCGGGGGCTCTGGCAGCGCAAGGTGCCCTGCCTGGAAACCGGGCCCAACGCCATCTTCCCCCCCCCCCCCCCCAGATTGTGACTTTGGGGTAGGGTAGCTGGTGTCAAACCAACTACAGAAAGCGATCTACCAGCTGGTGGAGAACGGTTGTGAAGTACAGTAGCCGCCATGGGGCCGAGCGAAGGGGAGGGGCCTGCGGAGGAGATAAAATCCTGGGATTTTCTTCCCCAAAAAGCTGTCCGGTGCTGCTTTGCCCGTGGCTTTCTGCGGCTCCCTACCCCGGGTTGTTTATGAGCAAACCTCTCCCGCCCAGCTCCGTGACCAGGGCCTCTGTTCCAGGGCAGGACAGGCGCTGCCTGCCGAGGTGCTGAAGACGGAGCGGCGGCCTCGGCTCTTCTGGCTCCGAGCTCCTCAGGGAACAGGAGCGCTGCAGGGGAGGCGGCTGTAGCAGTGCCGGGTTCCGCTCTGCCGCCGAGGTGTCTGGGTGCCGGCCGCGCCTGGATCCGTGCCGGGCTTCGCTAGGAGGATTCGCCCAGTGGTCTGGGCCCGCGCCCTTGCCGCGTGCCTCTGCCCCATGGCTTCTCCGTGGCTGGCCTGTGCGTGCTGGTTTGCCCTGCGGTTCCCTCTTAATTTTTCCGATGGCCAAGGGAACCATGGGTTAATTTCCGGCGCTGGCTGGATGTCAGTCAGGTGGCCGGCACGGGTCACGAGTCCCGTGAGGAGCTGGGAGGACCGGTAAGCGAGTGGTAGTGACATCTGTGGTTCCTCAGCCGCCATCACAGAGAGCGGGGATTCTCGGTCTCTTCCCAGAGGCAGCTCTGTGGATTTTAGCCGACTTAATATGAATTGTGCTCCAAGCTAAATGAAATGCTGGCTCCACATTAGTAAATTATATTAAAACCACTATTGAAATGGTACTTTTGCTTTCATTATTTGGTCTATCAGGAATAGGTACACTAAATGCCTGTCTGTTTACCTTGATGGAACATCGTCTCCTGCTGAGTGGAGAGCGGCACGCTCTGGGCGTGTTATGGCGCCCAAGCGCTCGCCTGCTCACAAAGGAGGAGGCAAGGTAGCTCTGTCCAGCTCTGTCCAGGGCAGTGCTTTACAGACATTGCCGCTGAAACTCTCCCACCCAAGGTCGGCTGCTCCCCTTCTATCCTTGACGGTCGGCTCCTTCGAGGTGCTTACTTCATGCTGTGCCGCTTTAAAGGGGGCACGGATGGGGCGCATGGAAGCCATGCCCGTCCCTCTGGTACCGACGCTGGCTGTTCTCACCCGCACCCAGAGCTTCGGCACGCTCTTTCCTGCCCGCCTATCTCTCGTGTGCCCGCACGGGTATCCATAAAGACAGGTGGGGCCCCCTCCCCTCTGCCATGCGCGCTCCACAGATTGAGACTCCCAGACCCGGGCAGGTATATGTATTCATTCCCCAGATAATCAGAGGCCCAGATAAAATAAAGCTTCCAGCTGATGGACACTGTGCAGACAGGGCTGTTAGTTTATGTAGGCTACAGGCAGAGTCGACTGGAAAATTTTGATCACTTTAATTTACTATATCCAGCATGCCTGCTGTACTCGGCCGGTGCTTTTATCAAGCCCTGTGAGGTGGTATTGATTTTTTTATTTTCTATGTAGGATAAGAAGACAGAGAGTTAGGGGCAGGAGTGAATGAAGAACTTTCCCCAGATTGCGCTATTCCCCAGCTTATTGCATCCTGTCGTTTGCGGTTTCAGATGACGTCCAGTATGTCAGGGTTGCTTGAAGCAATAAACAGGGTGAATAACAATGGACGGGCAGACGAGAGAGATTGAAAAAGGAGAGAGAGCAGTGTGGAGAGTAAGAAAGCACACAGGAGAAATAGGAAAAAGCCAGCCTGAGCTAACCCCATCGCACCTTTGCTACCGTCGTGGGCAACCCCGGGGACCGGGGGCGGCCGCCTGGGCTCAACACCCGCATCCTGCGTTGTTCTCTGAGACCCACAGGAGTGCCCGCCTTCTCAGGAGGTGAATGATATTTGGCAGCAATGGAAGGCTCTTTTATGAATATGCTTTCCCCATGAGGAGATGGCGACCATAGCCCGGGGAACACACTCCCAGGCATCAGCTCTGGTTCTTATGGCTCTGCTTAGTGCGCCTGTCAGATCTGCAAGCGCTCTAGTGCTCTCCTGAAGCGGGCACTGGCCGGCTGTGCCTGGACCTTCTACTGCGCACGGGCAAGAGTGGTCCTGAGCGCCAGAGCTGCTGGCGTGTCGCGGGCAATTGAAGCGCCTGCTCTCAGTTTCCCTAAAGGTCCAGTAGCACAGGTGTGGGCTGCGAAGCAGGGAGTCATCTCGGGAAGGCGGAAGGCTCCTTCGCTGAGGTCCCCAAGGAAACGGCCTCAGAGTGGGGCAAGCTGAGCCTCGGGCTCCTCACGTGGAGAAGCACAAGTCTGACAGCGAGAGGAGCTGGTGGGCTGCTGGGTGCATGATGGAGGCCGGGGCGGGGGGGGGGGGCACAGGGACGGGCCGCACGCCCGTTAGATGTCTTATCTGAGTCCCGGGGCCGTCTGTGTGGGACGCTCAGAACAGTCGGGCCATGTTTCCCATTGAGTGTCACTCGCAGAAGAGAACGTGTGTCCTCATCTGTGTTCTGCGAGCCAGCATGGCTTGGCAGGTCGGTGCACAAAAGAGCAAGGAATAATGTGGAGCCTCACCGTGCGGCGTGCTTGGCTTCTGGCCCTGACGTTCTGGCTCGGGGCGAGCGATGTCTTCGCTGTTGCGGCGCCGGGCCTTGGCGTCTGCTGTAGGAGCGTGCGGGCCACCGCCCCGCCGCGCCGCCGCACGCCCGCATCCACGTGGCCACGTGAGTTCTGTCCTGCCATCTTGAGCATCCCGTGACATTCCCAGGGCAGCTCTTCGGTACATGTTTATGGAGTGTAGTTGGGAGTGAAATGCCTTGTAAAGTCATAATGCAGGATGGGGTGGGGAGGGGCACGGGGTGAGGTGGGAGGAACACAGGAGTCTCAGTGAGGACAAGTGTTCGCCACGTTATAAATACCTACATTCCAAACGCTACCATGGAATTTGGTGCTTGCCTTCTTTGCGAAAAACATATATCTAGCCTTTAAACTCAACTTGCTTATTAGAAATCAGAGAAGGAGATGTTATTAACAAGCCCGTACTTGTGATTGCTTACCAAAGGTGCTCGCGTGTACGTGCAGGCCTAATTTGACGGGGGCCAAGTCGATTAGACAAAGGGCACGCGCGATTTAAAAATGTGTTTGCCAAATCTCTCCGCCCACCCTTGCAAATAAGTGGATGCCTTATTTTCAAACGAAGTGAAGGGAGGGCAACTTTGGCTCCCAGCTCTCTTGGAGACCACGGTCCTGAATGGCCAGGCGAGCCTGCTGGGGTCTCACGGCTCCAACTCTGCAGACACGCTTCCGGCATAGCTGCGGCGTGGAGGCCAACTGAAGTGGCTACACAGTCCGGTCCGGAGGGAGCTTGTTTGTGCTCCGTTCCAGGGCTCGAGGACAGAAGAGAGGGCCATCTGTCGATTGCCTCGGCTGAGTTGCTCTGGGGCTGCGAATGGACCTGGTGCCCCTGGAGACGCTGGCCATTGTTCCACGCCCTCGGCCTTTCTCCACCGCTGCTCTCTGGAGCCGGCTCCCCACATTTCCGCTCTGGAGAGGCGGGGTGACGCATGTCCACGCTCACAAGCTGTATTTGTGGCTGCTTTTGCCGGCAAGAGCGCTTACTTAAAGATTAGTGCCATGGGTGAAAAAGGAAAAGCAATTATACAACCAGAATAAAGGCAAATTGGCCTTTTATATTAAATATTGTTAAAAATGGCCATGGGTTAGCAGTTCTCATTTATAGGAAGAATTTGCCTCAGCAGAGATAAAGAATCTGCTTTAAGCTGGCTTGCCTTACACGTGGTGGCTTCGCCTCCCGTTGCACTTCCAGCTCGGGCCAGGGCTCCTGAAATCCCCTCCGGAAGCAGAGGGTGAGCTTCCCTCCCCCCGTGGCGCGGCCCTGGGCTTGGGCACACTTGTGTGATAGCGTGGCTGCTCCCCGCTTACAAAGGCTATTGTTCCGGTGAGATGAGGGCTTCGTGGAGGTGACACAGGCCACTCGATGCAGGGTGGCAGGATACTTTCCAGGGGAAGCCGGCTGGGGAGCCCAAGAACCATGAACGGCACAGGGCCACCCAAGGCCATATGGCAGGCTAACTTCTTATTTAGAAATCAATTTCATTTTACAGCATGAAAGCCTCATTAAGTGAATATATTAACTTTCCCTTTCGCCACACTTTTCTGCCACCTACGGTAATATGGAGCGGTGGCTGGAGGGGAGGGTGGCCAGGTCTGCCGGGAAAAAGGAGATCGTCCGGGGTGTGGGTGGGGAGAACCCCTGAAGGTGGGACCGCAGCCCCTGACTGCGTCCTCCCCAAAGGGGCTGCGTGGGGCACGGGGCTCCCCTCGTTCCGGGGTGCTGTCAGATGGGCCGAAGCTCACAGGAGGCGGCCAACCGCCAAGTCCCCTGAGGAGGCAGGAGCTCTCCTCCCAGTGCTTTTCCTTTCCCATCCTGGGGTAGGAATCCAGAGTTTTCATGTATTAATTGGTCTCAGTAAGATACACACACACATAGTTTGTTTTTTTTTTTAAGTAGAAGATTAATATGGAGCTGTAGACTCTGGAACCATTTAGAGTACTATTTAAAAATCTGACCCTTCATAACAGTCAGATGCGCTCAGAAAATGATAACAATGACAATAATGACAATAATGACAACAATAAATGTTAAAAATGGAAATTGGCACATTGCAATTACGGCACAGCGTTAGCTGTTGTTAAAGGAAGGAAGACTTTTAAGAAAGACATTTCTTTCCTCTCAGGATACAACCTGAGCATTTAACTAGGATGAACCAGAGGAAAAGGCACCTGAAAAGGGAATAAATGGCTTCCGTTTACCCAGGTTATTTCTAAACAGTAATGCAAAGATGTAATAGAAATAATTTAGACATATGGATAAGAACCCTGGAAATCAATACTGCTAGAAGTGCAGCGAAGCAGGGGCCAGGCAATCAAACAGAATTGAATTTCATACAAATGTTGGCAAATCTATATCGGATTATCACAGCAAAAACTTCATTTTCATTGATTTATAATGGATTATTATTGTTTCCACCAAACTGCCATAGACAGCCATTTAACAGCTGCCAAGTGCCTTAAGGGTAAATAAGGGAGATCACTGCTAGGGTGGGTTGTAGACACTTAAGAGGCTAATAACTCACCGGTGGCAGGTGTGTCTTCACGGAGAGCTCCGCTTGCTCCCTTCCCCTGTGCTAGGCAATTCCTGGGACTTGGGGTGGTTTTTTTTTTTTTTTTTTTTTTTTTTTTTTTTAACAAACTCATGAATCCAGCCAAAAGGAAAGAAGTGCTTTGTAACATGCAAACGTTTAGTAAACAGGAGGCTAACTAGGACCCTTTAACGTGCAAAGGTCTCCCTGTCCTAGATCTAATCTAATTGAGTCTGCGGGGCACTATCGGTTCCTCCCCATGCCCGTCTCTTCCGGTCCCTACATCTTCTAATATAATGCAGAAAAGTGATTTAGACCACGATCGCCTCCAGCAGCCTGGTCCGGAGCCCTGCCCGCTCTTGGCTGAGGCCCGCGGCCCCTGTGTCCCACGCCCCTCCTTTGTGGTGTCCTGGAGTTTGGGTTCTGTGGGAGGAGGGGTGTCTACCTTCCAGACTCCACATTCCCGGCACCCTTCACGACGGAGCCGATGTTCTGGCAAAGCTTGAGCCAGAAGATTCTATTCTTCTGAGAAAAGGATTATGTGGACAGCCATTCTAAAAGCAGAAATCAAATTAGTAACAATGAATTGATATGATTTTATTGAGCTTTCATATTACAGCTATAAGAAAGAAAGAAACTAGGAAGCCAGGCATAGCGCACACGGCCGACAGCTTCGAGCGGAGCCCCAGGGACACGGAAAGAGCAATCAAAATCATCTAGAAATTTGGGTGTTCATTGTGCTTTCTGCTTTTGTTTTATTCTGGGGATTGAACCCAGGACAGTGCTCTTGCTAGGCAAGTGCTTTGCCCAGTCCAGAAGTGTTTTTTATCGAAAGTTGAAAACGTGTGTGTGTGTGTGTGTGTGTGTGTGTGTGTGTGTGTGTGTGTGTCCGTCCTGGGCCTTGGACTCAGGCTCTGGGCACTGTCCCTGAACTTCTGTGCTCAAGGCTAGTGCTCTACCCCTTGAGCCACAGCTACACTCCTGGCACTTTGGGTGGTGAAAGAGAGGTAAGGGTTTCATAGACCTTTGACCCCCAGTCCTCAGATCGCAGCCTCCGGAGTAGCTAGGTTTACAGGCGTGAGCCACCCGTACCCAGCCACAAGGAAACTTATTTCAGTAAAGGCCAAGATAGGGTCATTGTGCCTGACTGTCTTGAAGGGTGGTCTTACTCTCTGCGTCTGTCTCTACCTCGCTGCTGTGTAGACCAGCTTTACTTGTTCTACGAGCAGAAGGACACGTGTCATCTTGAGGGTCAAATGTGGCTGTGAATATCACGGCCGACACCTGTTTAATGCTGTCATTAACATTTGATTTTTCTACTTAGAGAAAGGGGACGGGACCAGACGAGGCTCTGTCCCCTGCGCTGCCCAGGCCGGCTCCAGCTAGGTAGCCCTGCGCGGCGCCCCCTGCCTGCACCCCGGGCACCCACGGCCCGGCTGACGCCCTCTGAACCTCACGCTGCTCTACCCCCCGCGGGTCCCCCCAGCTCGTCAACACCCCCCCCCCAACCTGCTTCTGCTCCAGTCTTTCTGGGTGTCCCTCGTGGACCTTCTGTCTCCTCAGAACACAGCTGTCCAGAGGCAGTGCGTTATTGCCCCTGGCTGTGCACCAGCGGGAGGGGTGGGCCAGCTCCCCCCCCGAGGGCACCGGGCCATCTTCTCACCCCAGCACAGGCTCCCCCTTCCTCCCGGGGTCCTGGCCTGTGGGTCCCCTGTGGGCGTGGCCTGCCTCTGCCCCGGAGGCCGCGCTGCCTGGCCTCTTCCTTGAGGACGCCTTGGGTCTGCCGTCGCTCGTGGCCCGTGACGGATCTGGCCTCCTCCCCAGGCCCCTCTCACCGGCCTACCTTCCGAGAGCAAACCCGAGGACGGGGCCCTCCAAGGCAGTGCACGGGTTTATCTCCACCCTGGAGCTGCGTCCAGGCACATCGTCGGAGGCCCAAGAGCAGGCGTGGCTTTGGGTGGGACGCCGGTGCCGCCCGGCCGGGACTCATGACCCCAGCTGGCAGCCTCGGTGGCTGGGCAGCCATCATGGCTCCCAGGAGTCTTCCAGCGGCGCTCACGGCCTGGGGTGGGCTGGGTCCTGGGTGTCCTCCTGCCGGCAAGGGCTTGTTTCTGCCCCCTGGGGCTGTGGTGAGGGTCAGAGGGGCCCGAGACCATGGGGAGGATCACGATGCTCCCTCTCCCGCAGGGCTGCAGCTCCTCGGGAACCAGGCTGTCGTCCTGGAGACTCCGGGGCCAGGCCTGCGGCCTCGGCTGCTTTCTCTGCGGTTGCCCGGGGCTGCAGACCGAGTTGTTGTGTGCCGAGTTTGGATTCTAGCCTTCCTCAGCCCTTGACGGGGATCCCGCTGGACCGTGGCCACCTGCACCCTCGCACCCTCCGCGCCTCTCCTCGCCGGGGTCGGGGGTGGGGGGGCCCCCAGGGCACCCTCCAGCTCCTCCAGCGTTTTACCCTGGAGTCAGGTTACAGTCCCCGGGGAAGCCCGTATCCACTCTGCCCTTTCTGCCCCCGCCAGGAGCTGGCCCCACAGGCTCCAAGCACCGTGCCTAGTTCAGAGCCCCGCTGCTCGTGGTTCCGGCCCCTGCAGGGGCGTGGTTCCGGCTCCTTCGTGGTTCCAGGGGCTCCTGCAGGGGCTCCCTCGTGGTAGGACTGCCCTGCCCGGAGGTTCCTGTCTCCTAGGCCCCCTGGAGGGCGAGGCGGGCCCAGTTCCCGGGCTGGGTTCTCCTGGGCACCCCTAGTGCACACGCACCCGTGCATTCATTTAAACATCACTAACATTTTCTAAGGGGACTCTTTTTTTTTTTTTTTGAGGAATTTGGGTTTGGACCCAGGAACTCATGCTTGCGTATCCTGCTGGCCCGATACCACTTTAGCCACACTTCCACTTCTGCCTTTAGCTGGCTATTTTGGAGGACTCTCTCAGTCTTATCGGTCAGGCCTGACTTTGAGCAGACATCTTTGGATCTCAGCTTTCCGAGTAGCACAATGGAAGATGTCAGCCAACAGTGCCAACCAGCATCTTTTTAATCATACACTTAAATAGATATCATTTCCATTATATTGACAGACATGTTGATCTTTATAATTAAACTCTGTAATATTGTATGTATATATCATATGGCATGAAATACTGGAGCACTGTGATACAGTCTCTTCTCCATTTAAAATACACCATGCATATAAAGGCATCACAATGAAACCCACTGTTTTGTACAACTAATATACACTGATAACTAATAAAAACCAAAATTAGCACACGACACAGGCTCCATGGTACTTGAAAGCTTAGTATTACTTTCTTTCCGCACACTTATATTTCATTTTCTCTTCCCAGTACTGACTTACCCCAGTGCTACGCAGATGTTATTTGGAGTTTTAGGTCCATGATGTTGTGCTCATTCCCTGCAAGTAAAACACAATACGAAGAAGCACGTTCATAGCTGAGCACAGTAGCTCAAGCCTAGAATCCTAGCTACTTCAGAGGTGGAGATTGGGGTATTGTGGTTTGAGGCCGACCCAGGCATAAAAATTCACAAGGCTTCCTCTAAACCAATGCTTGGGTGTGGTGGCATGTACCTGTCACCCCAGAGGAAACGTGAAGGGGAGGAAGGAAGCCCTGGTTCAGGCTGAGATGGCAAAGATATCTAAGGGGCCGGAGGCGTGGCTAAGGGGGCAGACTCCTGCCTAGCGAGCCCGAGGCCTTGCAGCCAATCCTCAGTACTGAAAACAAAAATAAAGGAAAACAAAGAAGAGGGAGACGCATAGGCACGAGCGAGTGCAAGCACAAGACTCCTTCCAGCCAGTGTCCGGTGTGGAGGCACACACCTGTAATCCCAGCCACGAGGGAGGCTGTGGCCAGCAAGGCAAAACTCTTCAAGGCCCAGTCTCCATAGAAAGAAGCTGGCCTTGGTGGGCGCGCCTGCCACCCCAGCGGTGGTGCGGAGGGTCAGGCAGGCCTGAGGGTCAGGCCTGCACCAGGGCGGGAGGCGGGACGGTCTCAAAACAAGCAGCCCAATGCAGGCCTCGAGGTGTGCTCAGCAGTAGAGTGTTGACCTTGCAGGACAAGGCCTGGAGTTCAAACCCCACACTTCAGGGGCCAGGAGAAGGGGCAGGGGGATAGGTGAGAGGGAAGGCGACCTCAGAAGGTGACAGGCGGCAGGGTCTCCGAGGACAGACAGACCTCTGCCCGCCGGGGCAGGTTGCGTACCCCCGGGACTCGAGGCACAGAGGCACAGGGGCGAGGCCTGGCAGGCGTGGGGGGTGCTGGGTTTGGTGGTGGGGCGTGGGGTCTGCTCCGGGGAGGGCAGGTCGCAGACGCAGACTCGCGTGGTGTGTCAGTGTCTGATGCAGTGAGGCCTCTGGTTCTGAGGGAGACGGGTGTTACATTTACTTAACAAAGCAAATACGTTTATTTAACTGAGCAAAAGCAGAAACACACCCACCCTGGCTGACCACCTTGTTTCTCCATCTGTGTGTCTAAGTGTGCATGCACGTGCCTGTGTGTGAGCATGAACCATTTTATGAGTTCAGTTCACATGTGTGCCCTCCCTCTGCTACCTACACTGGGCTGACTTCTTGACAAGTCTGCAGTACAGGTGGTGGGTGAAAGCTACACTTTAACCAGAATCATTCATTAACTGGGATCATTTATTAACCGGGCAGAATCTGGAGTGGATTTTGACTCTCCTCACGATGCTCTGTCTGGCTGGGCTTCCCAGGGTCCCATCTTTGAGTCAGGCAGCGTGAGGGTGTCAGGGCCAGGGTTTTTTGGAGGGGGAGGGAGGGGGGGTACCATGGGCATCTTTTACACAGACCCTGGCTTTTCCTGAGCTGCACAGTACAGGCTGCATAGATCTGCCCATGGCTTCAGAAGCTGAGAGAGGGCTCTCTTCTCTGATAGTAGAGCTAAGTAGCTCTCGTCTTAGGATGACTCAGTACCGGTCTGGTGGGTCGTCTTCCCCAGGGCTGGGCTGTCTGGCTCTGTGGGGCTCGGAGGTGTGGGTACCGAACCCGGCTCTCCTATTCCCTAATCCCCCCTCTGTGAGGAGGGCCCGGCGGTTCCGCTCCCCAGAGAGAAGACAGATGAGGAGAAGGAAGCACCCCTGAGCTGCCGGTGTGGACCGTGAAGCACTTCCGCAGATGTGAGCTGAATGACTTGCTGGCCGCAGCCCTGTGGCTAAGGAACACGCAGCCATGGCCGGCCGACGGCTCCCCAGCTGGGCGTGCGTGAGGATGGACGGTGCACCCCGGTGTTTAGGACTGGCCCCCTCCATGTCCGCAGACCCCAGTCAAAGCTCGAGGCCTGGGGGCTCCCTGAGTGCGCCGCCCCCCGGAGGGTCCTCTTGCTATGCTTTCGCTTTGCTTTAGTAAATGTCTTTATTTTTACTTAATTGTCTTCATATACTCCCTTGCCAGCCCCTAGCACCCACATCCCCAACAAATGTCTGCTTTTATCAGGGTTATAATGAAACACCTATTTTCTGTGCGTATTGACTGGTGGATTGATTCATTACAGTACTTGATTCCCCTTGGAGTGAATCATCCACGTCCTTCATACCTCCCATCCTCCCTCCCTTGGTACTCTGTCGCTTAGTACTCCGCCGCTTAGTACTCCGTCGCTGAGTACTCCAGTCTGCCATGTCCTCCCGGTTCTGCAGCCAATCAAGTAGCATCAGTACTGGTGGGATAGGACAAAGGATAGAGAGGATTTTTTTTCTTTTTAAATGAAAGTTTAGTTGAATGTTTGAGAAAGACTAAAAACATTTAAGTTGCTAAAAATAATTTCTATTGTATCAGGTGTGGCAAGGCAACTGGGAAAGGTTTGTAAAACTGAAAGGTGTAAACAGATTTTGCACTTCATTGCTTTGCCCGTGTCTTTAAATTCTTTCTTTAAAAGAAATCCCAACAATAACCTGAAATGTATTTTGGCTGTCACTTGTGCAAACAGCAGAATCACAATGACCTGCTCTCTAGAGGAGGCTTCAGCTGGGCATCAAGAGATGGACTGCAGTGAGCATGCAAACACTTCACATGGAGACACCCAAGACTAATACCCATGAACACGATGACAATCCTCCGCCACCAGACAACCCACCGCCAGCCCAGCCAACTCCGTGTCAATCAGCTAACTTTCATCTATCCATTCCTCCCTCCCTCCACTCAGTCATCTATGTTGGTCTTTCATGTATTGATTCACCCACCTATCCATCCATTTGCCATCTCCACCTATTTATCTTCTTACAATCATCTATATCCATCCATCCGTCCGTCATGTTCCATTCTTTAACCATATGCATGTTTTTCAGTGCTGTGTGTGTGTGTGTGTGTGTGTGTGTGTGTACGCGTGCGCACGCGTGAATGGAGTGTCTGGCTCACAGGTGCTCAACAAAGCAGGCAATGGTGGTACAAGGATGCTGTTCTGGAGCTGCTGCCTTTGGTTCAGGCTGGCTATCACCTCAGTCGTGGTGGAACCTTAGGAGAGCAATGAGCCCATGCCCATGGCTCAGAATGAGGAAGGGCTCTGGAGCGAGGGGGGCACTGATGGGCAGGGGAGGCAGGTGGGGCAGGACCACCACCCTGTGTAAAAACGCCTGGCTTCTTCCCGGCATGCCCGCTCTAGACGTAGGCGGACGTGGGAGGTTAGAACCTGCGTGTCTCAGACTTGGGGAACGAGGGGGCTGTGTCCGTGGCCCTGGCCGGCAGCAGTCTGAGCCTTGTGCTGAGGCTGGGTGCGTGGTAGCTGCTCACCACGGCCACGTGGAAAGGAGCTGTCCCACGGCGTGGAACGACAGTGCCACGATGTCAGGGCAGGCTCATGACAGAGCTGCGGGTGGTTACCTGGAGCAGCCGAGGGGGCGAGGAGTTGGCATGGGCGGGGGCTGCCGGGCTGAGTGGGGAGCAGGCAGACCCAGCTGTGTGCGGGGTGTATCTGCAGGAGCTTGGGGGGGGCACTGGGGGTTTCCTGGAATGGTTTTGAAGTCTGCTTTCTCTGGGGGCTCGGGGGGGGGGGTGGGGAGGAGACCTTGAGCCCCTCTGGTCAGATGGGCAGCACTGCGTGCTGGCACCGGAGGACAGGGCTGGGGGGGCAGTGGGCAGGGGCCAGTGGGGCTCTGGTGGGGCCCAGTGTGCTGCTGCCGGCAAAGCTGAGGAAGGTGGGATCGCTTCCGGTGCATTTGCCACGCGACGCTTCGGTGAGCCGGCTAGATGACCAGGAGCAGTGTCCTGCCCGTGCTCAGGTGGGGGCAGAAGGCCTCCCCACGGGGGAGGGGGCCCTGGGGGCGCAGCAGGAAGGGGCTCTCACGGGGAGGACAGGGCCGGAACTCCAATGCCCCTTTGAATCTGGGGCCCAACGTTGGATGCATGAGGTTTCACTGATGCACTGGCTGGGGTGGATGTGGTGGAGGGGGAGCTGGGATGGAGGGGGAGCTGGGGTGGGGGGGAGTGGAGGGGGAGCTGGGGTGGAGGGGGAGCTGGGGTGGAGGGGAAGCTGGGGTGGAGAGGGAGCTGGGGTGGAGGGGGAGCTGGGGTGGAGAGGGAGCTGGGGTGGAGAGGGAGCTGGGGTGGAGGGGGAGCTGGGGTGGAGGGGGTGTTGGGGTGGAGGGGGAGCTGGGGTGGAGAGGGAGCTGGGGTGGAGGTGGTGGAGGGGGAGCTGGGGTGGAGAGGGAGCTGGGGTGGAGGGGGAGCTGGGGTGGAGGGGGAGCTGGGGTGGAGGGGGAGCTGGGGTGGAGAGGGAGCTGGGGTGGAGGGGGAGCTGGGGTGGAGGGGAGCTGGGGTGGAGGGGGTGTTGGGGTGGAGAGGGAGCTGGGGTGGAGAGGGAGCTGGGGTGGAGAGGGAGCTGGGGTGGAGGGGGAGCTGGGGTGGAGGGGGTGTTGGGGTGGAGAGGGAGCTGGGGTGGAGGGGGAGCTGGGGTGGAGAGGGAGCTGGGGTGGAGGTGGTGGAGGGGGAGCTGGGGTGGAGAGGGAGCTGGGGTGGAGGGGGAGCTGGGTGGAGAGGGCGTTGGGGTGGAGGGGGAGCTGGGGTGGAGGGGGGGCTGGGGTGAACGGGGAGCTGGGGTGGAGGGGACGTTGGGGTGGAGGGGGGGCTGGGGTGGAGGGGGAGCTGGGGTGGAGGGGGAGCTGAGGTGGAGGGGGAGGGGGTGGAGGGGGTGGAGGGGGAGCTGGGATGGAGGGGGTGGAGGGGGAGCTGGGGTAGAGGGGGAGCTGGGGTGGAGAGGGAGCTGGGGTGGAGGTGGTGGAGGGGGAGCTGGGGTGGAGGGGGAGCTGGGGTGGAGGGGGAGCTGGGGTGGAGGGGGAGCTGGGGTGGAGAGGGAGCTGGGGTGGAGGTGGTGGAGGGGGAGCTGGGGTGGAGAGGGAGCTGGGGTGGAGGGGGAGGGGGTGGAGGGGGTGGAGGGGGAGCTGGGGTGGAGGGGGTGTTGGGGTGGAGGGGGTGTTGGGGTGGAGGGGGAGCTGGGGTGGAGGGGGAGCTGGGGTGGAGGGGGAGCTGGGGTGGAGAGGGAGCTGGGGTGGAGGTGGTGGAGGGGGAGCTGGGGTGGAGAGGGAGCTGGGGTGGAGGGGGAGGGGGTGGAGGGGGTGGAGGGGGAGCTGGGGTGGAGGGGGTGTTGGGGTGGAGGGGGTGTTGGGGTGGAGGGGGAGCTGGGGTGGAGGGGGAGCTGGGGTGGAGGGGGAGCTGGGGTGGAGGGGGAGCTGGGGTGGAGGGGGTGTTGGGGTGGAGGGGGAGCTGGGGTGGAGGGGGTGGAGGGGGAGCTGGGGTGGAGGGGGAGCTGGGGTGGAGGGGGAGCTGGGGTGGAGGGGGTGGAGGGGGAGGGGGTGGAGGGGGAGCTGGGGTGGATGTGGCTGGGGTGGGGCAGGTCTGGGCCTCCTTGGCCTGTGAAGTCCTAGAAGGCTTCAGGATGCACAGAACAGGAACGGGTGGGCTGATCAGGGCCCGGGGTTTCGCTGAGATGGGGTTGTGCAAACACTGTATCGTGTCAACCTGCAGTGGCTCACGGGTGATGCAGTGCGTGCAGGACTGCGGTGGGACGCGGTGGCTCATGGCTGAGTGCAGTGCGTGCAGGACTGCGGTGGGACGCGGTGGCTCATGGGTATACCGAGTGCGTGCAGGTCTGCGGTGGGACGCGGTGGCTCACGGGTATACCGAGTGCGTGCAGGGCTGCGGTGGGAGGGAGCTGTGGTCCCCGCTGGGGAGGCGTGTTTCTCAGGTTCTCTGCACGCTCGGCTGTGGCTGTGGGTTGCCTTGGAATCATGGTTTGGTGGGTTTCATTTTGAATGTGTTTTGAGCAACGCTATGTTGGTCCCAGCAGTCCAATAACTGGGCAGAAGGAGGCTTTTGGTGGATGCCAGAGGCCCGGGCCTGTCGTCCTGGCTACCTGTGAGGTTGAGATGGGGAGAGCGGCGACTGGAGACCAGCCAGGCAGACACGCTTAGGAGGCTCCATCCTAACCTGTAGCTGGGTCCCGTGGCGTGCACCTCTCCTCTCAAGCTAGGCGGGAGGCTGAGACCGCAGTGCTGAAGTTCTAGAACAGCCTGGGATGAAGAGTCTATGAAACGCTGTCTCCACAGAAGGCAAGTCTGTGATCCCAGCGACCATGGAGGCTGGAGGCACGTGATCACACACGTGCAACCCCAGGGCAGGAAGCGGGGCCCTACACCACACACACACATGCACACACACGCATGCACACACATGCACACACGCACACACACAGACACACACACACACACGCACACACACACACCCGGCCACAAACAGCGCTGGGTGCATGGCTCTGCCTACCAAGTGCCTTGAGTTCAAACCCTGGTACTGCACAAGGCAAACAAACAAGTGAGGCTTTCCTCTGCGTCAGTCCATACCCATACTGCCCGGGGCAGTCTCAGGAGGACATAGGGGGCAGGAGCAGGAAGACGGGGAGGGGGCGGGAACAGGAGGACAGGGGCAGGAGGAGGGGGCGGGAATGGGAGAGGACAGGGGGCTGTACCTGCAGACCTGGAACTAGCCATGCAGCTCTGACAGCGCGCCCTGGCAAATGGAACCCTGTACATTATTTATGTCCTGGCTGGCTGGCTTTGTGGGTGCTGCCTTTCACCAAGCGGGGCTTGTTTTCTGCGTGGTGTCATGGCTCCTAGAGGAACTGAAGCTTCAGCTTGAACATGTAAGAAGCCACCCCTTGTCCAGCCCCCGAGGAGCTGGCTAGGTCTCTTGGCAGCACACGCAGGAATTGTTGCATGCGTGAATGTCTAATGTATGGACGGGCTGTGTTCACAAGCAATGCAACTTTTATGAAGAACCACTGAGTAATTAAGGGAGTGAGTGGGTTTTTATAGATGTCTAACTAAATATTTATTAATTAGATTTTGCATATTTTGAGGAATAGAAACAAAGATCTGGCTTGTCTAGTTAATGAAAAATTCAGCAGTTCAACAGATTTTATGTACATGGTAAAGGTTTAATAATGAGCATTAAGCTTTGCTTAGCTCCTTGTATGAATATTCATATCATGATTTGTTCCAAACAGGGATTATAGATTGTAGTTAAAGGAACAAGGCATTAAAAAGGACAAGAAGGAGAAGAAAAAGGACAGAGGGTCAGGAGGGGAAGTAGAGGCAGAGCAGGAGGGAACCAGGTCAGAGGCTGTCCTGTCAGAGGGGGCCTGAGGGGCTCTGGTGGGTCCTGTGTCCCTTTCCAGTAGGAAGCAACAATGATCTGTCATCACGCTCATGACCATGACCACATCTACCCTGTGAATTATCTATGATGGGTCTTATCTAATTGCATTTATTATTTACGCAGCCACATCGAGTCTGTACTTCCAGCATCTGTGTGAGTATGTTAGCAGAACCCCACACGCCCTCTTCCAGGGTCGTCTGGCGTTCCTCACAGGTGCGATTGTGTTTGGGGGTGGAGGTAACTCTCTATCCACATCTTTAAGTGGCTCTGCAACAAGAACCTGCTTTGTGCGGCTCGGATCCGATGGCCACCTGTGGTGTCTCCTCCCCCAGCACAGGTCTGTCCTGAGTTTAGAATTGTTTTCCTTTGACGCTTTTGTAAAAAGAGTAGAACCATACACCCATACCAATGCACACCCATCACACCCCCCCCCCCCCCCCCCCACACACACAGGAGCTGATGGGACTCTGCTCAGGCCACATGTGCTGTCATAGTGTTTCTTGTTGGCAGTGTGTTGTTTAGGAAGGCAGAATGCAGGCAAATATCAATCTTTGTCTTTCTAGGGTTATGTGATCTGCATGACTTTAAACATCCTATTCTGCTGTTAGCTTTGGGTCCCAAATGTAACCATGTTGAACAGAAGCTAAGACTCGAAGAGCGCAGTAAAAACGGACACCTATTTCCCACAGTGTTTACAGCACCATTGTGACAAGGAAATGGAATTTCTTGAAGGAGTGCTTACCTTACTATTTGCATGTGAGGAATGGACACGTGGATGTCACAGGAAATGTAGACACTGCCACCGGAAGCAGGAGGTGGCACTGGGAAACATGGATATTTTTAGGACCCTGAGCCGGTGAGACAGTCTTTTCCCAGGTTCTGGGTATCGCACTGTCTGAATTAAAATGTAACGATTTCTTCCTTCTGTGTCATGCAGGAAGGTTCATGCTGTTGCTACTCAATTAACTAATAATAATAATGATGGCAACAATGTAGCAGTACTCCATTTGGGCCCACATTCTGCACATACAGTAATTGTGAAGGCATAGCATTTCTGAGATTATGTGTTGGGCTAGGATAAAATGTGTCATAATCGCAAAATTAGAGTTAATGGCAGGAAGGGGACCCCTCTGATCAGCCGCTCCCTCCCCCTCCACGCTCCTGTTAACGGCACCTCATTATGAATTCATTTTAAGCTTCATTGAGTCCCAGAAATTAATTTGACATAAATTTCATTGTAAAGCTCCAGAAACTTTAATTTCAAAGGTAATGTTGAGCTAGGATTGCTTTCCTGTTTGACACCCGTCCTTGGGACAGTGCTGAGATGCGGCTTGGCCACACCAACCATGAAGAATTTTCTGCGGTGAGTCAGTCAGCGTTTGATTCGCGCTGACTTCCCGTTACCGCCACGCCAGCCGTCCCGGACCACGACGCAGAGGGGCTGCAGGTGTGCCCAGCCGGCGTGGGGTCTTCGCACCCAATCTCCCGTATCTCGCCCATGGGAGTGTGAATTTCCCCCGTGGCTCCTCCCCGTGGCCACACCCCTCTCCACGCGTGAATGCGCGTGCTCAGTGCTCTGAGGGCTCCGCGCTGCACGCCGCA